>NC_050595.1:3577500-3620000 GCF_013368585.1 Megalops cyprinoides
GAGGGTCTCAGATACCCCCCCACCCAAGCAGGCCTCAGTTCTGATCCTGAGCAAAGGGGGGTACTTCCTACTTTAGCCTACATTTAATCAAAGAGACACAACTTATACATGTAATACCACCCTGTAACACTCCTGCTGGCGAAACCCAGCAGAACTGGGCTTGGTTAGTGCTTACAGGGTAGGAGAGCCAGCTCCGCTTGGACAGGGCACAAGTAAGACCCTGGTGCACCACTCCACCTGTCCACAGGGAGGAGCTGTTGCCTCCGGCCTCCCTCCTCCTCCGTTCCTCTCATTCCTTCTCTTCCTCGTTCTGCCCCTCCTCCCTCCCGCCCTCCCTCTCTCACACACAGCACGGATGGCAGTGCCATCACAGCGCACAGATGCATCACACTCTTCTCTCCTCTCTTTAGCCTTTTTCTCATTATTCTCTCTGAATCTCTCCCTGGTTCAGTTCGTCCTCCACAGAACCTACCCGCAGGGTCACACCTGCCCGGACGAGGTGAGCCGCAGCTGGGCGGTGGGAGGGGAGAGCGGGAGGTTGGGTCGGAGGGGCTGGAAAGTGGGAGACTCGGGGGCTGACCGCAGAGTTACACTGACACAGCATCAGTCTCACAGAGGGATGGGGACACAATGAGTGGACCTGAGATGGCAGGTACCGTACGTGTGATTCAGTGTGTCTCCACAGGAAATAACGCAGAACACAGCGTCCTCTTTAACACTGCGGCTGTCTGCTGACTCCGCCTCATCCTGCAAGCCCCCACCCCCTCACGCCCCCTCGCCCCCTGCAGAAACCCAGAATCTCACCCCATCCTGAATCTCTGCCCAGCTGAGTTTCAGAGAGTCACTGTACCCTGAACCCGGCCCCATCACTCTGGAGCCTGTGCTGGAGCCGTTACTCCACCCCGATTCTCACCTGGAGCCACACCCCTTTACTCCACCCCGATCCTCACCTGGAGCCACACCCCCTTACTGCACCCCGTTACTGCACCCCGATTTTCACCTGGAGCCACACCCCGTTACTCCACCCCAATTCTCACCTGGAGCCACACCCCGTTACTGCACTACAAATTTCAGCCCCTCATCCTGAACCTCCACCCCCCACTGACTCAGCTGTGAATTTAACCTTCATTCTCAACCTAACAACTCCCTGATTTTTGCCCACAACCACAACCTGTGACACTGCCCCCAGTCTCTCCCTGATTCTCGGCTGAAATCACACCCTCTGACACGCCCCAAATCTCTACCTTATTCTTGAATGAAATCACGCTGACGCTACCTTAAATCTCTCCCTAATTCTCGGCTGAAATCACACCGTGAGACAGCCCCAAATCTCTCCCTGACTCTCGGCTGAAATCACACCGTGAGACAGCCCCAAATCTCTCCCTGACTCTCGGCTGAAATCACACCATGTGTGAGCCCTGGCAGGCCCGGGGCCAGGCTGGGACACAGCGCAGCCTCTCACTGCTGTAATCCCATCAGCTGCCACGGCGACGGATCCCCAGGACACGCTGTTGCAAGGACAGATACTGCAGCGTAAGAGAGCCTGCACACACACACACACACACACACACACACACACACACACGCACACAGAAAAATGCACAGCGCACACACACACACACACACACACACACACACACACACACACAGAAAAATGCACACACACACACACACACACACACACACACACTCCTCTGGCCATGACCTCTGTTGACCTCTTGCTGCAGATTTTAACTCACACAGCAGTAATTAAACCTGTGTGAGGGGCTGGGGGTTGCCAGCGGCGATGGCTGAGGTGAGGATGGTAATTACCTCATTAGCATAACCCCTCCCCCCAGCAGCAGACTCCATCAGTATGCATCCACAGGCCCCTCCTCTCCTCACAGCCTCTCTGCCATCCCATCATTTCAGCCCCTCTCTCTTTCAGCTCCCCATCTTACTCCCTCTCTTTCCCCTCCTCTCTCCTCTCTTCCCTTGGTCTCCTTCCCTCTTATCCCTGCCCGTTTTTCCCCCCGTTTCCTTCTTTTTAAAACAGCCCCCGCACCTCTCCCAGACGCCCCCTCTCCCTCTCACCTCCTTCACTCCTACCCTCCATTCTGTCTTTCTGTCTCTGTTCTTTTCTCTCCCTCTCTCTCTCATACTGAGACAGGATCCAGCTCTAGCCGGATATTTGACCTGCTTTGCACGGCAGGACGGTTGACCAGGTGAAGCACCTTGCTGAATGGAGCACTGGGACGACATCACCCGGCTGTGCAGGACTCTAACCCACAACCCTCAGGCCCAGAGAGCAACGCCCTAACTACTGCCCCACAGTGCCCATCTACCTCCCTCTCTCTCTCATCCCCCCTCTGAGAGAGAGAGCAATGCCCTGACCAATGCCCTGCAGTGCCCATCTACCTCCCTCTCTCTCTCATCCCCCCTCTGTGAGAGAGAGCAATGCCCTGACCAATGCCCTGCAGTGCCCATCTCCCTCCCTCTCTCTCTCATCCTCTGTGTGTGTGTGTGTGTGTGTGTGTGTGTGTGTGTGTGTGTGTGTGTGTGTGTGAGAGAGAGAGAGAGAGACAGAGCAATGCCCTAACCAATGCCCTGCAGTGCCCATCTACCTCCCTCTCTCTCTCATCCTCTGTGTGTGTGTGTGTGTGTGTGTGTGTGTGTGTGTGTGTGTGTGAGAGAGAGAGAGAGAGAGAGAGACAGAGCAATGCCCTAACCAATGCCCTGCAGTGCCCATCTACCTCCCTCTCTCTCTCATCCCCCCTCTGTGAGAGAGAGCAATGCCCTGACCAATGCCCTGCAGTGCCCATCTACCTCCCTCTCTCTCTCATCCTCTGTGTGTGTGTGTGTGTGTGTGTGTGTGTGTGTGTGTGTGTGTGTGTGTGTGTGAGAGAGAGAGAGAGAGAGAGAGAGAGAGAGAGAGAGAGACAGAGCAATGTCCTAACTACTGCCCTGCATCCATCTCCCCCCTCTCTCCCTGTGAATATGTGTACAAACAAAAAGAGAAACACACATACTGACAAAAACACACACACAGACACACATCCACACTCATCTGCATACACACACTCCCACACATACTCATTGACAAAGACACACACAGACACAGACACGCACACACAGACACGCACACAGGCAGATGCCCTGTGAGCCCCTGTGAGAGAGTGCATTATGCGCTCTCTGTCTCTCCCTGTCTATCCCACGCAGGCCAGAGGCTGCCTCTCCTGCTGCATTCTCTCTAATTGCTCTATATTACTTAATTGGTCTCCCTTCCGGCCCACCTCTGACATCACCCTCTGTTGCCGTAACAACATGGTTTCCACGGATGCGCGCGCTGGCGGCTGAAGGCCGTGCAGGCTGCTAACAGCGCTGGTAAGGGGTCTGGGGAAGTTTATTCATCATTTCAGGCTGCATGGCATGCGGTCGGGTGCTTCTGCAAAACATGAAACAGGAAATCCATTCACACTGGATTCCAACCGGAAACCATGCCTCTCACACACCAGGATTAAAACAGCCAGGATTAAAACCCAACACCTTCTGGTCAGGAGTCCAGCAGGCTGACCATCACACTACACACACTGGCCAGAGGAATTTTTTGTGTGAGAGAGATAAAGAGAAGAGGAGGCAGAGGGAGACAGAGAGAAAGGGGAGAGAGGGAGGGAGAGAGGGAAGGATGAGAGAGGGAGGGAGGAGAGAGGGGCTCAGACCTGAAGAAAGTGAACAGGCTGAAAAAGGAGGGTTCCTGGAGGAGGAGTAGGACAGCTCATTCCACAGTGACAAAGAGCAGGCATTACAGCAGTGACCCCGCAGACACACACACACACAGTTACACACACACACACACACAGTTACACACACAGAGACAGCTATGCACACAAACATGCGCACACACACACACACACACACACACACACACACACACACACACACACACACAAACTCGCATGTACTTGGTAACATATGCACGCACACATACATGCAAGCAAGCAAGCACACACACACACACACACACACACACACACACACACACAAACTCGCATGTACTTGGTAACATATGCACGCACACATACATGCAAGCAAGCAAGCACACACACACACACACACACACACACACACACACACACACACACACAAGATACACTCACATGTGTTAGTACTCACATGCATATGTGCACACACACGCACACACATACCGTTACATGCACACACACATAAGGTCAGAACCAGTCCCAGATGAAACAAAAAGACTATGACAGTCATGGTATTTAATAATCATGACAGCAGCAGCTATAATAATAATAATAACCCTGGGAGCAGGACTGAAGTGATGGAGAGAGACTCCTCTCCCACACCAAACAAACAGATGGCAGGGCTCTGAATAAAACTGCTTTCCGTATCAGGCCCATTAACCTATAATTGCTTGCGGAAAACGGTTTTATTTGCATATTTTATTCCTCTCCAGTCTCAGATCCCCGACTCACTCCGGCTACCACCGGGTTCTCTGTGGCTTACACATCCTGCTCAGGAAAGCGGTATAAAGACGCTCCGCTGATGAGAGAGGCCATTTTCCCTTTACACACCTCACATCTGCTTAGCTTCTCCCAGCGTTGCCTCTCCTGTGAGCCGCCAACGCCACTCGGAGCACAGAGTCACAGCCATCGGCATCTCTACACCTCACTCTGAGCGTGGAAACTGACGTACCGCTACACCCCAAATAATTACCTTCTCATGTAACTATTCCCATCTACCAGATTTACCTTGCAATAAAAATGTACAACACTCACTTTATGTACATAAATACATCCTACCCAGCTTATGTTTTATTTCAAACTCAAGTATTAGTTAAGCATTTTTAAGCATTTCTTTGCAAATGCGTTACAGAACAAAGGAGAGCCCAGGAGTTATTTTTCTTTCAAGAAGGAAACACTTAAAAATGCAAACTGAACATTCTGGATAAGGGTAAAATGTGATGAGAAACTTTCCTTGGAGAGCAGTTTTCCTTCGCCTGTTTGATCAGAACTGTCAGCTCCGTCTCAGCTGAACGTCTCCCTAATGGCCCTGGAACCCTGCTCTGAGAACAGCACACCTGAGCGAAACGCCAGACCCCCGGCGGGGCCAGCCACTCCCCCACGGTCAGCCCATCTGCATGACAAGCGGGGAACGTCTGGGTTTGGGGGGGGGGGGGGCTCGTCTGGCATTCTCCTGTCTCCTTGCCTAACCCCGTCTGAAGCTGTTCGCACAACTCAGGGGTGAAAAGGCGGCCTTGCCTGACTCCGGCATGTGAGACTACTGACGCATCTCAAGCAACACTTTTAAATGCGATAGATTTTTTTTTTTTTTGACACTCCAGCTATACCAGCAACAAGAGTTTCAAGGAAGTCTCTCTGGCAACATTCCACACACCCAGATCCAACGGAGACAAAGAACATGAAGGCAAAAAAATTAACTAAAGTAATAACATTATTTCATGTACAGAATCGCAGAAAGACGCGGGATCGCTCTATATGGTAATTCAAACACCTTTCAGAGCATGGGTGAAAGACCAATGTTGTAATGCAATTATTAACGGCAAAAAAAAATCCGCGGAGCAGGGGAGGTGGAGCTGGCAGAAGCCCCAGAGCGGGAGATTGAGATCACAGATTGAGGTCATGGATTTCGTCTGCGCCGTCGGAGAACCTCACCCACGGAACTCCACCGCATTTGAATATTCCTCTGAATCGGCGGCCAGGGCACGAGACAAACAAGAACACAAGATTTAAATTCTGTCATCCTGAATTAAAACAATAAAAAAAAATAAAAAAACACACATCAAAGCAGAGAAAGGCATTCGCTGAGGGAAATACACATGCTGTGAAGCCAGCCTTCTCTCACCCTGCGGCCTCTGCTCTCTTTCAGAGCTTCCTTCTGAAATAAAGGGAGTTTGGGATAAATGACCAGCCTTCTGTGATTGTCACCGCACTGTGATCTGAACAAACCCCCATTTGCACATCAGAGGCTCTTCAGCACGTACAGAGAAAGCTGCCACTCTTCAGCACGCAATGCACCCAGTACAGCACAGCGCACCAGGAGAGGAAGCGGAAGGCTATTCAGCTGCGCGTAGCGGAGACGCTACAGTGCGTTCAAAGCAGTGCGGCTCACTGTGATGGAGCCTGAACTACGCACTCCAACAGCGGGGCCACCAGCCCCTCCCTCGTGTGAGGGGACCACAAACCTCCTGATCAGTAATCAACACCAAACGCTCCACACACACCGCCGGGTCGAGAAACAGAGCCGAAATCTTTCTGTGCCTTTTCTTGGGGGATCATTAATTTTAATAGCCTCATCCGGGAAGTTAGGGCCAAAGACAGAAGAGCCGCCAGCTGTGAGTGTTTCTAAAGTTGAGCCACCCTTTTCCCTTTTCCTGTAACCCACACCAGAGAACACAGCAAAAGAGCCTTCCGCAATTTGCTTTTGAACTAAATAAAAGTTTAAGTACAGTAATATGTTCTGATGGCAAAAAAAAAAAGCGCCTTCTTTCACACTGTGAGATTCAGGGTCCCTCGTTTGCATCAAGAGAGAGGAAGAGAAAAGAGAGGCGCTGAGAAGAGGAAAGAGAGGAAAGAGAGGAAGGCGCCCATCTCTAAAGATCTTCTGTGAAGAATCCATCTGTTCTGTGCCCAGTAATGTGCAGATGAAGACTTTGCATTTTAAAGCACCGCCCAAGAGGAACGGCATCAGTCCAGCCACCCGCGGGCTTCTGAAACATCAACACAGGAAAGGAAACAATTAAACAAGAGGCGCTTTTAGTCCCTCTCTCTCTCTGCATCAGAGCTCCGCTGCAGGCGAACTGCTGCGCCTGTTTATACCGAAACAGCCGTTAAATCCAATCAACAGCAGCGAGCAGGATCAGGGCTATCAGATGCTGTTTGCGAAATCACATTGGTGTGCTGTGACGGTAAGGGACCGTCCACTTCATATGCAGAGAGGGACACGGACCAGGGCCTGGTGATGGACTACCGGGGACGGTCTGATGGAGAACTCCAGGTGTGAGTGTTTGTGGGTGTGAGGGTGGGTGTGTGTGTGCCAGCATAAGTGAGTGTGTGACCACGTGTGTACGTCTGTGTATGTGTGTGTGTACGTCTGTGTATGTGTGTGTGTCAGCATGAGTGAGTGGTGATCACGTGCGTACATCTGTGTGTGTGTGTGTGTGTGTGTGTGTGTGTGTGTGTGTGTGTGCGAGTGTGTGAGCGTACATGCATGCGGATGTGTATGTCAGTGTGTGTGTGTCTCTTCCTCTCAGCTGTCCATTTGGCACCTCTGCCACCCCATATGCTGGAACCCAGCGGGGGTAAGAGGAGCAGAATGTGGGCACATTACCGTCAGCGCCGGGCACGTTACCGCCAGCGCCGGGCAAAAGCAAATGACCTGCAACAGAGATGGAAAGAATCTACCCACGCGCCTGTGTTACGCTTCTTAGGGACTTCATTAAATAATGAGCTCAAGCAGCGCTTTCATCATAGAGGTCCTCCTCAGGCCGTTCACCTCACGGTCAAAGCCCCGTCCCATTTCACCAGTGAAGAACGTGTGCGTTATAAACTCAGAGGGGACTCTCTGCCCCCCTGTCCCATGGACGGAGGGCCAGGCGAACTGCCACTCACCTCCATGAGAAATTAACGAGGCAACAGGCTCGTTAACAGGCTGCCCGGCAGTGTCCCTGCACAGCACTGCGTTTGGGATCAGTCTGTAGCGGGCGGCCCGGCAGTGTGGCTACACAGCACTGCGTTTGGGATCAGTCTGTAGCGGGCTGCCCGGCAGTGTCCCTGCACAGCACTGCGCTTGGTATCAGTCTGTAGCGGGCTGCCCGGCAGTGTGCCTGCACAGCACTGCGTTTGGTATCAATCCCGCTGGTGTCTGTGCAGCGCCTTAATCGCTCTGCGTCTCTCGCTGCCCATATCAGGATCGATAAATCTGTCTCACCAGCAGCGGGAGAGCAGCATTAATCATTACAGACCCTGCAGCACTGCCACGCGCGCACACACATACACACACACACACACACACACACACACACACAGACGCGCACACACACACACACAGACGCGCACACACACACACAGACGCGCACACACACGCACAGACGCGCACACACACGCACAGACGCCCACACACACGCACAGACGCCCACACACACGCACGCACGCACGCACGCACACAGACGTGAGGGGGTGGGAGGGTGAGGGGTGGGAGGGTGAGGGGAGTGAGAGGCTGAGTGAGTTAGTGGGTGACAGGATGAGAAAATGAGAGGGTGAGTGGGTGAGTAAGTTTACGGGCGACAGGTTGAGAAGGTGAGAGGGTGAGAGGGTGTGAAGGTGAGGGGGTGAGAGAGGCTGAGTGAGTTAGCGGGTGACAGGGTGAGAAAGTGAGAGAGTGAGATGGGTTTACAGGTGACAGGGTGAGAGGGTGAGCAGGTGAGAGGATGAGTGAGTGAGTGAGTTAGCGGGCGACAGGTTGTTAAGGTAAGGAAGTGATGTGTAGCGCTGGTTTGGTTGGCTGCTTGGGGTCAGCTCCGCTAATTGCCCACGCTTCAGACTGTTCCTCGGGTAATAGCCCCCATAAAGTGTCAGCACTAAGTGCCTTTACTCCCCTATACGTTCCCTTAATTGGGTTTTATACAGACGTTCCTGCATCTTAGATCACACACCGTCAGAGACGGATAGCCTGACCCAGGCGGGATGGAGAGAAAGAGAGGGAGGGCTGCGGAAAGACAACTCTGTCTCCCTCTCTCCTCATCGCTCTCTCAGCAGGGCCTGGATTTATGGTCCTCGATTAGGTGCTACTGAGAGCTGACACGATGTGCAAATGGAAACAGGATGTGTTCAGACCGTACAACATTAGCTGAAATTTACCGCCGTGAGCAGCGTGCAGGCCGCTCCGAGTGGGGCGGAGTCGAGCAGCTCGGCCTGATGGGTAAGCAAGCACGCCAGTCGGGCTGCTCTCCCTGTGTGAATACCGCCCATGATGCGCACGGGCACAGAATCTAAGAGACAATAATAACTCTCAGCTGAGAAAATCAGGCTCTCTGTCACAGCGCGCACAGGGATGACTTAATTATAGGAAGATTCTCTTTCCTTCATCTTCATCATCTTCATCATCGCTCCCACTCCTCCTTGTCACAGCCCCTCCCCCTCTCACACACCCTCTCACACACCCTCTCCTCTCCTCTCCTCTCCTCTCCCATTTCACTGAATCAAGGTCTCCATCAGACAGCAGCCCTCAGAAACTGGAATAATACTGAGATCCTCTCGACCAGCCCCTCCAATTCATCTCAGGTGAAAGACAGATGCAGAGGATTCTGTCCATCTCAGGTGAGTGACAGGTACAACCCTCAGTCAGTCTCAGGTGAGACTCATCTGCAGGACTCTGCGAGATGGGTGTAAGACAGGCGAGAGACAGGTGCAGAGGACCCAGGTGAGTGTTGCAGGTGTGTGTGGGCGGAGAGCTCTCACCTTGTTCCTCTCGAACAGCTCACTCTGGATGGTCTTGAGGTCGGTATCCAGGGCGCTGGCTGCCTGTCTGCGTTTCCGCGCCAGCTGCTCCTCCAGGTCCTCTATCTGGGAGCGCAGCTTTTTATTGTCTCTCTCCAGGGCCAGCTTCTCCGTCTCCAAGCGCTCCCTACGACCCCACTCCGCAGCATTCTCCGCCTGCAGACGCTCCATCTGAGGGAGAGGGAGAGAGAGTCAGAGAGCGTACAACGTTCCAGAGAGGAAGTCTTACAGAGAGGGAGAGCTATGGAGAGCACGTGTAACAGACGGGGAGAGAGTGAGAGAGGGAGAGCCTAAGAAGGAGGAAGACGGTGAGGGGGAAAGGGTTACAGGAGGAGAGTAGAGGAGGACAGAGTGGAAAGGCATAGAGGGAAGAGAAGGGGAAGTGAGAGCTGAATGGGGAAGAGGGACAGAGAGACCAAACTCACTTTTTCGGTCATATCTTTACTTAAAGAGTTAAAGAAAACCTGAAGCAGACATACGTCACGCAGGACAACCTTGGGGTTGTTAAGTGGACAAAATTTCCAGATTTTCCCACTGCCAACAGATGTTTTTTTTTTTTCCAAGGACTGCAGGAAACTCTATAAAGCCCCTCAGAAGGTCAGCATTCGCCTGCTTTATGAGGGAAAGGCCCAAATCTGGGAATGTGGACTTTTTTTTTTCCTAATCGTCCTTCAATTTAGACTGGAAAGCGATCAATGACATCCCGTCTCGAAAAGAGTGGGTCCAAATGGAAAGGCAGGGTGTGAAAAAAGGCCGGCTGGCGGGTCTGGGTATCCAAACCAGTGGATTCTGCACTGTACTGATCGGTACTGATATCTGTGACCGTTACAGTCACAGAAGCAGAGCTTGATCGGTTCGACATCAACCTAACAGAGCCAATAGTGGGATTTTACCAAAGTTGAGCTCATGTGTGTTCAGTGGTCGCAGTTCTCAGGAGCATCTCTAATCACGCCCACTTTTAATCTCTCATCTCTTCTCCAGAGCCCTCCATGTGGAGAAAGACATGAATGAGGAGGAGAGTGAGAGAGAGACAGAGAGACTGAGAGTGCCCTGTGCCGGAGCGCCACTAGTAATTGAAATACATATATTAATCATAATAATGAATTAATTTTCGTTCAAATTATGGTCTACTGTTGGATATACTATGTAGCGTGTACTACTACACTTTATCAATTACTCAACCTGTACATATATATCTTAATTTGTATGAATATATTGCATCAATTTCTGTATTGACGTTGCTTTTGACGTCCTGTTGCTTTGGCAACATGGTGATTATCTGTCCTGCCAATAAAGCACCTTTACATAAGAAATATATCTGAGCGCGAGACAGTGAGCGAGAGAGAGAGGTTCAAACAGGCACACACACACCCTGCATCTCCCCACAGAAACACTTCCCAACAGCAGCAGCGAGAAGGATAATGATCATTTATACTTTGGTGGCTCTCTGTTGACGTCTCCATTATGTCATGATGAAAAATGAGCAGTGAAGACGGACAGCTCTGGATGACACTGACACACAGAGAGGGGTCTGTTAGTTCAGCGTGATTAATGCAGACACCGCTAACACATCCAGGACCGGAACGGTGAGGTCATGACCCCAGGGGAGGAGGTCAGGCCGGCACAGAGAGCTCTCTCAGCGGGGTCCAGCGTACGGGGCTAAAGCATGGCTGTGAGGGGCAACAGGCCCAAGCTGCAGCACACAACCAATAGAGATTTACCTGGGTCTCAGAGACATACCTGACACAGGTGAAGTGATTAAGCATTAAGCTGCGAGCTAGTGCCCACATGCAGGTGTGTGATGTCCCTGTGAGCTGGGTTTGCTTTACAGTAGTACAGTAGCCCAGGAGTACAGGTCAAGGGTCAAAGCAGCACTGAGCAGGCGTGCCAGGTACACAGCTGTGCCCAGTATGTAGTAGCTCTAAGCAGGTATGCCAGCTGTACGGCAGGTGTACCAGGTGTGGCAGGTGCGCCAGGTATACAGGTGTGGCAGGTGCGCCAGGTGTGGCAGGCATGCCAGGTGTACAGGTGTGGCAGGTATACAGGTATACAGGTGTGGCAGGTGTGCCAGGTATACAGGTGTGCCAGGTGTACAGGTGTGGCAGGTGTGCCAGGTGTGGCAGGTGCGCCAGGTGTGGCAGGTGTGGCAGGTGCGCCAGGTGTGGACTGACCTCTCCTCTCAGCTCGGCCAGCTTCTTGTCCATGCTGCTTCTCGCCCCCAGCTCATCCTCCAGGTCCTCAGACATGCGGCCCAGCTCATCCTGATGCACCTCCTTCAGCAGGTTCAGCTGGGAGGGAGACGGAGGGGGCGAAACGGGGGGGGGGGGGGGGTAAGGGAGTAAGGGAGGGAGAGAGAAAGAGGGAAGGAGGAAGGAGAGAGAGCAACAGAGGGAAAGAGGAGAGAGAGATGGGGTAAGGGGTGGGGTGTAGATTAGTGCTCGGAGGACAGAGCACAGGCTGATGAATGGCAGCTTACCAGCCCCCCCCCCCTCCCAGCACACAGGCCCTCTTGTGTCACTATTCCAACGCTGTGGGGCAGTGCTGCCTCTGATAGTCACTCATTCAGCCGACTCCTCCAGGGCCCAGCGGTCACCCCGAAACCCTGCCGCTGGCCAATTAACACACATCTTACATAGCTCTGCGCGTCTGATTGGGCGGATCAGTCTGCTGCTATACCAGCACACCTCAGTACCAGACATGGTTCTCACTGCACACTCTGAGGCCTTCAGTTTTCATCCTCTCCCTTTAAACTGTCTCCCCTTCCTGAGCTCCTTCCCCTCCCCCTCATCCTCCTCCTCCTCCTCTTCTCCCTGTCACATCCTCTCCTCTCACACCTGAGAAGCCCTTCCCTGCTCTGAGTGACAGGCCCGCCTGTCCCTGCCACAGACGTCACCGTGTGATGGGTTTGCTCTGCATTCAAAGGGCAGTGGCTGAAAAAGCAGCAGCTTCTTTTTTTATCTGAAGCACAGGCGCCCCCTGCTGGTCAGCCTCCCACACAACCTCCCGGCACTGCACTCTCTCCCACCAACACCACAGCTGTTCCCACCTGGGAGAATAAATGCTCTGAACTCATAATCAACTTCAAGAGGCTCTGCACAAGGTCGGCATGAGCCAGACTACCGTCAGCGGCGACTGACTGCTGCCTCTTTCGTAGGGGTCGAGGGGCACCGTACAGCCCACATAATGGCGGATCAAACAAAGAATAACAATTCCAGAGAACAGCCCAGTTACAGGGAGACTTCTGTATCCATGGCGACTCATCATTTGCCCTTTTTCATTTATAAAGCAGGATCCTATGTATTTTACCTATAAACACTGCTGATAACCTATCCTCAGCCCTCAATATCAGAGAAACACATCAACAATGCAAACATGTGGCTCCACTTTGTACAAGCTATTTTCGACATAGTTTTGGCATATTCTCCTGCCTACAGACTTGTCTACACTAGAACAGGATCTTTATAGAAATTACAAAGAGCACCTTTATAAAGAGAGCGCATTGTTCCCAAAGACTGTGAGGAACGCCAGAAGACCTCATTGTTTTCAACACGGGGAAATCCCGTGGCTGTCACAACAGGGAATTCTGGGTAAGGCGAAACGCTGGTGCCGACATTCCGCCAAAAAATTCAGAGGAAAGTGCTTTCCGTCTCACTTTACTGAGAGAGCGTTTTAGACACTCGCTAAAAGGCTAACACCTAAACCTCTATCGATCGGTTCTCTGCCATTTCTGGCCTGATTAAAGGACTCCCCCAGCTTTAAACTGCAAGACGGCCTAAACTGGTTTTACAGTCTGTATTGGCCACCGAACGGTTTCAATGGCTCTAACCGTGACAGTCACTCCGCGGTCGATCCGCGGTCCGTCTCGGGTTGTTTTAACCCCCGATGGTCTCACCTGTTTGAGGGCCTCCTGCTTGGTCTTGCTCAGCTCCTCGTACTTGAGTTTCCACTGGCTCAGTTCGCTCTCCAGCTTCTCGATGTTCTTACTGAGCATATGCTTGTCCCTGCAAAAAAAAAAAAAGAAAAAACATCTTTAATCTGGTCGAATTAAGCACACAGACCAACCGCACAAGTCTGTAAATGACTGCTCATTTAAATGACTCCGTGTGATAAAGTGTGCCTTAAGAGATTCGTTTTTGATATTACCTGACTCCAGGTAGTGCATCGATTTGAAAAGGCCTCTCACAGAGCCGCTGTATCCATTATGTTTATTTTTTAAAGACTGCTGTCCACAGCATTACCACACCGCTGAGCAGACATTGGCAGGCCTTTTGCACGGCTTATACTTCCCACAACACCCACTTATACAGGCTGAACATCCACCTGAAACACCTTAAGCAAACAGCAGCAATGACCCCTTGCAAGATTCAAACCGCAACCTCCCCCTTATAAGGTAAGACCCGCAAGGCCCGAGTGACATCGCTGCTCCAACATCAACAGCGCTCTGTTCAACACCAGCTGCCAGCTGAAAGAGGTGTTATCGCACCTGCGCGATCACACACCCCGGAGCTGGTGTTGACGAGCACTCCTTCACGCTGAATTAATACCCCTGCTTCTATTTACAGCCCTTCCAGTAGCATCCTGGGATGTCTCTGGAGGTCTGCAGTCTTTGGGGGGGATGGGGGGGGGGGGGGGGGTCACAGACATGGTGAGGTCATGGGAGTAATTAGCAGCAAGGCTTGCCTGCTTCTCGTTACCGCCTAACAGGAAGCAGAGCAGTAACGAGAGAATGCAGAATGCAGGAAGAGAGCTGGAACATCCTGATTAAGCCAGCAAAACGTGTTACAGAAACGAAGGTTCCTTCACTGAAATACTCAGCCATGTACATAAATTAATGGACAACCTGAACTACAAAACTACGATTTATGCAGCAGGGAATTATGGTCTGCGTAGTTTCAACAAGCAGTATATGGAACAGCTACACTGTAACAGATTTAAATGGCCCCTGTACCACGCACCCCCTCTCCAACATCTGTCTCCCTCCTTTCTTACTCTATCACTCTGTTGCCCTGGTCACTTCCCCCACTCTCACTACCACCTCTCCTCCTGCCACCCCCCCCCACCCTCATGCACTCTCTCACCACCAATCCTTCTCCCCCTTCAATCTTTCCTCATCCACTTCCTCCCTCTCTCTCACTACCACCCGCTCCTCCTGCCTCTCCAAACCTCTCTTCCGTACCAATCCTTCTCCCTTCTCTCTTTCACCCCCCCCATCTCACCACCTCTCCTCCTCCCCCCCTTTCTCTCTCCCTCTCTCCCATCACCTCTCCTCCTCCTCCTTTCTGTCTCTCCCTGTCTCCATTTCGTGTCATTTTTCGTCTGATTCGCAGCACGCTCGGTGCGGACACATCAAAGCGGTGGGCTGCTTCAGAGATCCTGCTCCCCCCGTGGCCGGATCTGCAGGAAACGCTCTCAGCAGCTCAGGAATGCTGGTCCCCGGGATTCTGATAAGACCGGAAATGTAGCAGGAGCTGAAACAAAACAAACCACCCCTGCCACACAGGAGTCCAAACTCAAACCATCCCCCTTCCATTTCCTCAGACAAGAAAAGGATCCACACAGAAAGATATAAAACGTACGGCAATCAGCTCTGACGTCCCAAGAATAACGTCCCTGCGCTGTGCTGTCAAATTCCACACTGCAATTCAAAATCATTTCCTGTTCGTTTCACACGGAGGAAGTCCAGGAAACATGCCCCCCGGTGAAACCTAAATCCTGTAGTCCAGTGACTGAAGGTCTTGTCTGCAGTGTTCACTTTCTTACTGACCGATTGATGTTCTTTATAATATCAGCCACAGTCAGTACGACAGGGTCCTACAGTCAGTGCTGCCCACAGGCATGTAGGACCCCTCCTTCATCTCCCATCCCACACCCATCCCATCCACCCCCCACCCCCACCTTCCAGGTGAGCGCACACACTTCTTCAAGGACCCTTAAATCTCCCTCACCTCCCCCCTTCACACCCTCACAGACAGCTCAACAGGAGCAGCCACAAGTAAAACCCGGCCCAGGTCAGCCACCAGTGCCTCTGGATCCGGCTCCCGCTCCGTATCCATCTCTAGCACTGGTTCAGTGCTCAGGAGAGGCCCTGCACACAAACTACAGCGATCCTTCACAGCCCATCTCACCTTCATGACGCTCCTACCTGGGCTCTCCTGCCACAGATGCTCAGGTCTGACCCCTACTGGCCAGATCACTCCACTGCAACCAGGTATCCCATCAGTGATGGGCTTAATAAGAATGAGCGAATTGTGTGTGCGTGCATGCATTTGAGTGCGTGCGTGCATGCATGCGTGCATAGCATGGGTGTATTTCAGTTGAGCTGTGATTTTTATCACAGCAAACATACACATCAATTTAAAAACTTAATGAGGGATCAGGTGAATCAATAACCACTATACATTTGTACACATTTTTAAAATTTATATGGTGCTGGTACTGTGCTGAAACCTATTAATAAAGAATGTTTTAAAACTGAATCTGTAGCACATGCTGAAGTGTGCAGCGTGTATACTGCCCATTAATGAAACTGTAACACTACAATCAGCTGTTCAGCCCTTGTGAGTAAGACCCTCCCCCTTCCCTCTTTTGGCCCCTCCCACCGCCCCGCCCCCGGCTCCTTACTCGCGCTCCTTGAGCAGGACCTTCTGTGATTCGTCGAGGCGGAGCTGGAGGGCGGTGGCCTTGCTGGTGTCCTCCTCCAGGATGGTGATGTCGTCCCAGAGCAGGCGGCTGCGGTCCTGCCGGCTGAGGGCGGAGCGAATGCTGCTGGCGCTGCGGGCGTCCCAGGACTCCGGCGCCTCCGCCTTCGCGCGGAGCAGCGACTCCAGCAGCTCCATCTCCTGCGGGGGGGGGGGGGGTTAGAGAGGGGACACCATTACATTACATTACATTACATTATTGTCATTTATCACACGCTCTTATCCAGAGCAACTTACACAGGTTACAGAACAGCTGGATAGTTTCTGAGGCATTTCTGGCACCCCCAAACATACACATCAGCTCGATTGTAGAGACGCGCTATAACACATAAAACCCGAACTTGAAACCAAGCGGACCCAGATGGCCGGCGAGCATGCCATAAGCGAAAACCGCAAAACACCAAAACATGTAAAGTTACGGACCAAACCAGGTCAGACCGCACTCAAATCTGTCCAGTTTGTTGCCAATTACCTGCTCGCAAGTGATGCTAAATGAAAATGGCAAACCATGGGAGGACAACTATCGATTATTACTGAACATTGCAGACCAATTGCTCCACGAGGATGCCAAAATCTGCTGACCTGGACCAATTGACCATACAGCTGGCAAACCAGCTAGCTGCTAATGCATGACCCGGTGCTTGAAGTGGTTTACTTGGTGAGGTGAAGGAGGAAACGGGTCAACCAATGACGTCTTTTGGAAGTGAACCGCACCTCAGGGAGACGTATCGAGGGAGCCCAACTGTGCAGCACTCAAAGGACGGCGGCACTACTACACGGTTCAGTCACTGAGGACTCCGGCACTCCCACAGCGCAGACCGATAGCAGGACCACACTGTCGAGTCTGGCACACCCAGTTCGTTCCTGGATGCCTCACAGCTGCTATTCGCATTTGGAGATTATATCAGGAGAACCGAGTCTCTCTCATACTGATGCAACGATGGCGTCTTTCAAAGGCATTCGCCTGAGAGAGCGAGAGGCAGGAGAGTGCGGCTGAGCAAGAGGACATTGTAACAATACTTAACCATTTTATCATTTCCTGTTTGAAGAAGGAATTCCAGGACCCCTTTCCTGTAAAAATTTTCAATATTACTACGGCGGGGATTACATATCAAAGGTCTGGCACGGCGAGCCAAGAACACTACAGGACGCTGTGCCAACTTCCCCCGAAAACGGGGCTTTTTTGTTTAAACAATCTGACTGAAAACACGTGCAATTACACAACGCGACCACAAGAGGCCCCCCTGGGTAAACAAATCTGCTTGGCCCAGATGGCGCACATGTGGAAGCACTTAGGAGTGTCTGTGTTACACAGCCGAAACAGCGAGGCAGCAGGAAATGGGACCGAATTGGACCGGGCGCTCAGAGCTGAGTTATGCCTCTCTGTGTCGTTGATCTGGTGCACATGTATTATACACCGGTGTGCACATGCTATTAAAGAAAAAACACCAGGGTCTGTGTTTGTTGGCCAGCCAGTGGCCGTAGAGGTTAACTCTCCACTGCACGGTTGCCTCCAGGTTGAGATGTCTGATAATTATTCACTTCTTTTCCACATTCATTTTGGCTGTCAAGCTTTCGCTCTCAGATTTCACCTGCAGGGACCTCCCACCCTGTTATACACACACACACACATACACACGCGCTCGCACGCAGAAACAGAGAATTCCTCTTGTATTTCCATTGAAAAACCTGCATGAAGTGGTTCTATCATGGTGTGGTGCTCTACAGATGTGTGAAACTTGATACACAAGACACAAAATTAGTGTGCCTCTGCATGTGGGAGAGTTTTTATATGCAAAAGCTGTGTGTGTGTGTATGTGTGTGTGTGTGTGTGTGTGTGAGTGATGGTGTATGTGTGTGCATGCGAGCGTGCGTGTGTGTATGCGTGTGTGTGTGTGTGTGTGTATGTGTGCGCGTATGTGAGTGATGGTGTATGTGTGTGCATGCGAGCGTGCGTGTGTGTATGCGTGTGTGTGTGTGTGTGTGTGTATGTGTGTGAGAGTGATGGTGTATGTGTGTGCATGCGAGCGTGCGTGTGTGTATGCGTGTGTGTGTGTGTATGTGTGTGCGTGTGCGTGTGAGAGTGATGGTGTATGTGTGTGCATGCGAGCGTGCGTGTGTGTATGCGTGCATATAAATTGAAAATCTCCCAGCGAGGCACCATGGCAACAGCAGCTGTTCTCACCGCTGTGCTACCTGCACTGCTGAAGGTCGAGCCAGACTGTGGCAATGACACCAAGCAGTATGTATGCACTGCCTCTGCTGTGTGCGCGCGCGCGTGTGCGTGTGTGTGTGTGTGTGTAATATGTGCATGTACCTTTGTGTGTGTGTATGTGCATGCATGCACGCGCGTGTGTGTGTGTGTGTGTATGTGCATGTACCTTTGTGTGTGTGTGTGCATGTATGTGCGCGTGCGTGCATGTGTGTGTGTGTGTGTGTGTGTGTATGTGCATGTACCTTTGTGTGTGTGTGTATCTGTGTGGGCAGACACAATGAGAGAGAGATGGGGGAAGAGAAATGAAAGGAAGTGGTGAGACAGAGAGAGGGAAGGAAAGGTGGTGAGAGGCCGACAGTGAAAGAGAGATGGGGGGAGGAGGGAAAACTGAAAGGGGGGGGGGGGAGAGAGAAAGAGAGACCACGCAGACAGATCGCAGCGAAAGCCGCCGCGCCAGGTGCGCATTCTTCCCGTCCTGGACAGGATCGAGTGACGGTGAGGTGACTCTCGCTGGGGAATACGAAATCAAAGGCTTTAACCACAAAAACACCTGCAGCCAACCGCTAATGCGGCCTGAGGGACACTGGACCCCGCCATTGTTACACGCATAAAACCCCTCGGCCTGCTGGGAGATACTAAACTGGGCGTGCCCAGAAAACTGTGCACATAAAGGATGCTGCAGTCATGGCAAAAACAGGACTGACCCAGGGATGCACTCAAGGCAAGGACATCTGTGGCTGTCATTGGACCCTGAATGTAAGGGCGGGTTGAAATTTTTTCGTACTTTTTTTTTTAGAATAAACATAAATGATAAGTTATGATGACAGATACATCAGAGACCACCCTGACTGGAGGAGCGGGGCACTTCCATCCCATAGGGGCGGAGCTTTGCATTCAGCTGGTAAAACACCTTTTTCCCCTCTACGCAAGCTGTTCGATGTTCACCTCTGCCCTGATTCAGGACACTTAAAGGCCTCAGTCACTCAAGTAAAAACTCCTGGTGCATTTATCCACACACATTAAGAAGGCATTACTATGGTGAGACTGAAGTCTTACCTTAGTAACTCTGATCAGAGTTAAATGGTACGGTGGAAGCTCTGGTCAGAGTGAAGTGTTACAGCATAAACTCTGGTCAGACTGAGTTACTACGCTAGATGCTATGGTCAGACTTTAGGTCAAAGGTCAGGGTGGTTGGGCTGAATCTGGGCCTGTGAATGCTCTCCCAGGAAAGCCATAACGCAGCACAGGTACCGTGGACTCACTGACAAGCAGGTGGAAAACTGCGTTTACCTTGCAGATATTACCTGTTACCTTAAAAGGGGAACATTTTCCACAGAATGTTCTAAAAGACCCATTATTTTTATTATTTTTTTAAAACTAATTTCCATGTTATGAATGATACTAGATGCTATTTTTCTTGGGAGGAATACACCTGCAGAATTTTGCAAAATCAGACAATGTGAGAAATGCTCCTCGAGTTCAGACTGGAATATCAGGGCGCAGGTGGGAAAGGGGGGGCACTGACAGCAACTCGCCTGCAGGGGGCGCAGTTAGAGAGCCCTGAGGTGCAGCGGGGCAGGGCCGCGTGGAAGAGAACTGGAACAAAGTCTCTCGGTCATGTTCCACAGCAGTCCCCACCCTCAGTTCCTGCTGCTGTCTCTGTGTCTGTGTGCTGCTCTGGTCAGAGACGCCATTTGTTTTCCTGCTGAGGTCATAGTTATACGGGAGGGTGTAATTACCAGAGTATATAAATATCTGTATAAACATGTCATCTCTGAGCTGCTATCCTCCACTTAACAGCACTGCAACAATGACCGTCCTCAAAATATCATCTCGTAACACTAGCGCTTGTCGCCTTGCGCAGGATATAAAACCAATAAAATAAAACGGCACAGAAAAAGGGACCGGCTCTTTCTTGACAGGACTGGGATATTTTGTGAGGGGGAGAGGATTTATTGTCTCACGCTGGGCGAGAGAGCTGGGCCATGACGCGGAGGTACCCACGTCCCCGCCCGGTGACCCCCCCGGGGGGGGCAGCTATTATTGGAGAGGAGGAGAAGCACTGCAAGCCGCGCAGAACTCCAGGTGTGTGCCCTGCTTACGCACCTGAAAGAGCCTGCACAGGCACACGCCGTTTCTCATTTACACACACCCGGTCCCACAGGTACTGCTGTGGTTTGAACAGGATCTCGAATGGTCTGCAGCCAAGCTGCTAAAGACCGCTCCTTTTCTCTGTGTGCCCATAAAGCCGGAGAAATGCTGAAAACCGGAACTGTAGCTATAAACTCACAGATAAAAATATCCAACAGACAAGGACACAACCGCAACTCTAAAAACGACCTTGAACAATCTCAGTGGTGGAGCTCCCTTACAGAGAGATTCTTTCATATGACTTTTCAATCACAAAATACATTTAACCAATCAGGTGTGTTGGTTGGAGAAAAAACCTCCCCTGCTGGGAGGCAGGAGACACACTGGGCCTCGGAGAGTGAGGGCAGAGAGTGGCACTCAGAGACCTGTCCCTCCCTGTGGAAACCCCCAGAGGACAGAAACCAAAGCAAAGCTCCCCTTTCTGAAACCACCCCATGGTACAAGCGTCAGCGGGGCACCTGCACAACTAAAATGAAGCTATATGCACTCAGATTTTGAATTTTAAGGAAATACAAGAGATAAAATAATAACTTTAGTAAGTTTAGTAAGTTTATCAAGTGATTTTTTCAAGTGAACCCCAGGGTACAGTGGCTGGATGCACCAAACTCACACCAATTCAAAGGGAAGGTCCAACCAAACACTATCCCTGGGTGAGATTTCCCTGTAGAATGACTCGCCCCTCGCCTGTTTTACACGTTTGAGACGCCTGGTTGCTAAGCGCCCGCTCACTCTGCCCACCTTGTGCCGGTCCGGCTTGTCGGTGCCCACGTCTCTCA
The DNA here is from genome assembly GCF_013368585.1 of Megalops cyprinoides. Taxonomy (NCBI): domain Eukaryota; kingdom Metazoa; phylum Chordata; class Actinopteri; order Elopiformes; family Megalopidae; genus Megalops; species Megalops cyprinoides. The sequence goes on from NC_050595.1 coordinate 3,598,856, forward strand.
CGGGCTCCTGCTCGGGGGACCCAGGGCCCTCCCCGGGGGTGTCGGTGTCGCAGGGAGGCTTGGCGTCGGCGGCGGGCGAGGCGGGCGAGGCAGGTGGCGGCGGGGAGGCGGGCGCGGCCCGGTCGGCGTGGAGACGCAGAGCCTCCTGCCGCAGCTGCTCGTTCTCACCCGCGAGCTCCTGCCTCTCGCGCCGCACGCCCGTCAGCTCCTTGGTGAGGGCGTCCAGGCGCTGCCGTAGCTGCCGCACCTCGTCCCGTGCCTTGTTGCGCTCCGCCCGCACCTTGCTCCACTTCTCCCGCCAGTTGGCGGTGCAGTCGGACCACCAGCGCATGGTCTTCTCCATCTGCGCCGCCCGGGCCCGCGCCTCCTCCAGCTCCCTCAGACGCAGCTCCTCCCGGCTCTCCCAGTCCCCCCCCTCCCCCAGCCCCACCCCCACCCCCCCGCAGCCGGGCGACAGCAGCAGCGGGGGGCTGGAGTTGGGCGTGCCGCCCGGCGGGCTGGGCGTGTTGGTCATGCTGTCGGGCGACCGCATGCGGTCGGGCCCCAGGCCCAGCCCGGACAGAAGGCCCGCCCCCGCCTTGGCGGCCTCGGTCATGTGGGGGCTGGGGGTGTGGTTCATGGCCGCGCCGATGCTTCCTTCTGCGCACACAGGAAACAGGAAGTGGGCCCCTATCAGAAAGCCATGGTCCGCTTCGCTCTGGGGCTTCCTGCGGAAAACACAATCACAACAAAGCAGGAACGCGGTCAGTTCATCGCTGAAAACACCCAGAGGTGCTTCAGTTCATCGCTGAAAACACCCAGAGGTGCTTCAGTTCATCGCTGAAAACACCCAGAGGTGCTTCAGTTCATCGCTGAAGCGGTCAGTTCATCACTGAAAACACCCAAGAGGAGCTTCCGACAGCCACTGAGAATGCAGCGGCGTTCCCCTGAACGCGAGTAATTACAGAAAACAGCACACACCTACAACAGCAGGCACCACAGTAATGGAAAAACAGATCACTGACAGAGAGCTGCTGAAACACTTCTGCATTCTGCCACAGACGTATAAAGGTTGCCATAAATCCACAATGAGTTTAATTTTCAATTTAATTTTCCTGAAACATGGGGCCGAAACACAGCGGTGACAAATGTGTTTTCTCTGCTCAAGAGTAAAAAAAACAAATATTTTAGCAGTGACAAATTCATCCACACAAGAATGAATTCATCCGTATCTTTGCGTTTGAGGGAAAATGGCCCTTCAAGGACCCTGGGTGAAGAATTAGTTTTTTTTGTTTTTTTTTTTTTTTTTCATAAGAATTCCCCTGTTGCCGGTGTCGCTTTCATGTGCGTGTGATAAACTATTCCATCTGCTCCAGAACAATAAATAAAACAAATAAATTTTATTAGCAGCCCGGGCCCGGGGATCCGGACTGGTTCTGACCTGATTGGCAGCAGCAGTGGGTTTTTGTCGCGCTGCAGACACACGCAAAGCGAAACGTTTCGAGCCGCGGTGCCTTAGCAGCCCGCACTTTCCTGCCTCTCGTGCACGCCGAAAACGATGTCAAGGTTTATCCCCCGTTTCACAAGCTGGAACGGACCCTGATCTCCGCTCTGATGCGTATCGCAGCCCTCTCTCCCAAACCCCCTGCCAAAAACGCGCCGTCTCTCCCTCCCCTGTGCCACGGGAGTCACAAAAACGTCCCCCTCCCGCACCAGGGGCCTCAAAGCACGCCAAATTCCACATGCCCCAGCATCACGGCCGTCCCCAACGGTGCGCCCCTCGGCCAGGACACGGTGACGGGAACGCAGCAGACACATAGGCGGGCCTACCATGTGCCGCCAATCACTGATCTGTCTCAACCAACCACCGTACTTTGCTCTCCAGACTAGAGCATAACACTGATTGGTTAAAAACAGCAGGCCACTGATCACATATGAAAACGCAACGGGTGGAGCTCATTCTGGGGTTCACGAAGCCTCGCTGACACCTGGCAGCTGGGTGGAATCATGGCCACCAGAATGTGATGGGGTTAAATCCCCACAGTGAGATCCTAGTGATACTCCAGTAACACGTCCTTGAAGCAGGTTACTCATTTGCCAGGATTGCCCCAGTAAAAATCCCTCTGCATGAATGAGCAATGCTTTTAAGTGGCCATGAACCGCAGGGCAGATGAACAGCATAATAAAAGCCTGCTGTTGAGGGTCCATCAGAAAGCACGCCAGAATTCACCGATCCTTCCACATCTCAGGAAAACTGTGACTGTCTATATACACGTAACAGAGGGTTACAATACCAGAGACCACAGAAGGTTGTGGGTTTGCAGCCCAGCAGGGGTACAGCCGTTGTGCAGCTGTATTTTAGCATATTCAATGGGTAAGAGTGTCTACTAAGCACAGGATCAAAGTAACCAGGGAGTTCAGAGGTCAGAGGTAATCCAGCAAAATGAGACACTTTGCTCAGGAATAAGACAGATCACTGCACTAAGGATATGTCTGCACACTCTTTTTGGGAATAAAACACTTCACCCCCTCATTTGCACCCCTACCCCCTGCTGTACCCCCTGCACCCCAAAAACACACAGAACGCATCAGCCCCACAGTGAGCGGCAGATCATCTGAACAGAGACCGGTCTCCTGCACGGGTGTTAATGTGACAGCCGCTCTCATCCACAGCAAGCAACACAAAGGCCCAGAGAGCACGTAACGAAGCCACAGAAACGGCAGCACAGACCACATGTGAGCGGCTCACTCCGGCAGCGTCCGGGTGACAGGTCAGCAGTCACGCGGCGTGGGACGTGCTCGTTAGGTTAACTCCGGCGCTGTCGAGTGACGCAGACTGCGAGGTGCTGCCTTTCTGGAACACCTGAAACTCTACCTGCGGAGAGAGAGGGCTCCGTCTGACCTACATACGCTAACGTCCCCCCCCCACCCCCCCCCACGCATCACGGCGGCGCTTCTGACTTCAAGCGCAGGCAAACCCGCTGCAGCTCTGTGACTCTGGCTGCTTCTTCTGCAAACCCAGGCTGCCGTCTGAGGTCTGACGAGGGAACAGACACGCCGTGGGAGGGCAGGCCGAGGCAGCGTCGGGTCAGACCGGGTCTCTGCCCGACGCCATGGCAACACCGCCGAACCGACCGCGCATCCACGCCGGATTCTGCGGGGAGACGGCGGGGGGGGGGGGGGGGGGGGGGGTTGAAGAGAGAATAAGAGAGAGAGTGTGACTCTCAGGGGAGACAGAGATGGACAGTATAGGGGCAGGTAATGAAGAGAACAAAGACAATTGGAAACAGAGAAACACAGCGAGAGAGAGAGGGAGAGAGAGAGAGAGAGAGAGAGAGGGAGCGAGAGAGAGAGAAAGAGAGGGAGAGAGAGAGAGAGAGAGAGAGAGGGAGAGAGAGAGAGAGAGAGAGAGGAAGAGAGGGAGCGAGAGAGCGAGGGATAGAAGGAGAGAGAAATGGTGAGAGTATGGTGAGGCTGACCGACAGTTACAGAGAGGTACAGAGAAAGAGAGCGAAGAAGAGAGATAAAGTGTGAGACACAGCGGAGACGGGGAGACATAACAGGGGCAGGTAATGAAGAGATGAGAACAATAACACAAAAGCAACGGCAGACAGAAACAGAGGGAGAGAGAGAGATAAATGAGTGAGTGTGAGTGAGGCCGAGCGAGAGAGAGAGCGAGAGAGAAGAGCAGTGAGACACAAATGAATCAGGGTCAGACAGCGGGAGGCAGAGCGATGGAGGTGGGAGTGGGGGGTCGGTTCCACACAGGCTGGAATATTAAACGCTGATAACCGCATCGCTCAGAGAAGGTGTGACTTACCCATGTAAAGCAGTGGGGGTCGCTCTGGTCTGAATGATTAAAGGATTATAGAGCTACAGTTTCACACACCCTCCTGAATGTAAGCCCTGAGGAGGGAATGCTTTAATCAGCCTGGCTGCTGCTTCCCGGTTTCTGATCCAGTCAGGGTGAGGAGTGTGTGTATGGGGAAGACTCCTGCTTTATTTACGGCCTGCCTACGCTCTAACTCTCTCTGCTTCAGGGGAGGAAGAGGGGCTGCCAGATTAGTGCTCCCTGCAGAAGGCATGACACACACACACACACACACACACACACACACACACACACACGCAGACTCTATCAGCCCTAACGTCTCTTCGGTTTCATTAACTACACAATAGACAGGAGCAGTGCCAGTGGCCCTGGGCTGCGTTTAATACGCATTAACATACAGGGAAAACACAAACCGCCAAAATGTGCTAAAGACATCACTCTGAGGGGAATACCCAGATTATTATTCCAGAAACAGGCCCCGCCCTACGTGGAGAGGTCCCGCCCATGTCAGGCCTTTGTGGAAATCCAGCCCAACTTCCTCTGGCAGCAGGGGGCCGGGGGGTGGGGCTTATCCAATCCCCAATCCTCTAATCCGCAACACTGCCCATGTTCCAGCAGGGTTCTCCAGGGCATCTACCCCCCCTCCCCCCCCAATGCTCCACACAAACCCCTCCATCAGAGCACTTACTTACTTACTTACTTCCTGTGTCCTCTGTGTGAGCTGCAGTTCATGTGGTCTTTATGGGTACGTCAACCCCAACCCCCACAGTTATTTTCCCTTTGCATCCAGCACCTCCATTTCGGGACACCCCAACATTCCCGCGTCCATGAGCCTCGGCACCCACCAGGACGGGGTGCTTAGACACTCCTCCCCACTCGTCTGTGTAAATAAACCTCTACCCCACAGCCCCCTCCCCCCCCCCCCCCGCAGGGCAGAGAGAGTGAGCGAGAAGAGGATGGTCTGAGTAGAACTGCTCCACCCCCCAGCACCCCTAAGCGAGAGAGAGGGGAAGAGCAAGGAAACACAAAAGGGTCCTGTTCTTATGCCCATTCCGCTGAAACCAGGGGGGTGGGGGGGGGGGGGGCAATAATGGTGCCAAATCGGGGTATCGAATGTACCGCTGGCACCCTGTAACTGGGGAAAAATAAAGAGCCCCCCACACCCTTTGTACAAACAGGGCAGGGGGCTCTCTCAGGAGCTCTAGAGGGGCAGGGAATTGGGGGGGGGGGGGCTTTCCATGGTACAAGCTCCCCAATGCATGGAGCTGAGAACACTGTGAACCACATCCAGGTCTGCATACCAAACCCCAAATCACACTGAGGTACACACACACACACACGCGCACACACACACGCACACACACAAACATGCGCGCACATGCGCACACACACATACACACATTCACGTGCACATGCGCACACACATTCTCACAGACAGTAAAGACCAGAAACACGCCATCTGGAGACCCCCACTCTACTTCCTATTTCCTCTCTCTATCTCCAAGCAGGAAAAGCTGGGGATGGGGTGGAGAGCAGGGAGAAAGAAAGGAGAGAGGGGGTGGAGTAGTGTGGGAAGGAGGGAGTAGGAAGGGGAGAGAGAGACAGAAAGAGGAGAGATGGGAAAAAAGACAGCGTTCAGACGCAGTGTTTTCACCATCTCCGAGAACAGAGAGGTCATGAGGGGGAGGTGAGAGATCGACGTGTGCATGCACACACACACACACACACACACACACGGTCCCTCTGTGTGTCTGCGTGTGTGTGTGTGTGTGTGTGTGTGTGTGTGTGTGTGCGCGTGCGCGTGCGTGTCTGTGTGTCTGTCTGTGTCTGTCTGTGTCTGTCTGTGTCTGTGTCTGTCTGTGTGTGCGCGTGTGTGCGCGTGTGTGCGCGTGTGTGCGCGTGTGTGTCTGTGTGTCTGTGTGTCTGTGTGTCTGTCTGTGTCTGTCTGTGTCTGTCTGTGTCTGTCTGTGTCTGTCTGTGTCTGTGTCTGTGTCTGTGTGTGTGTGTCTGTGTGTGTGTGTCTGTGTGTGTGTCTGCGTGTGCGTGCGTGTGTGTGTGTGTGTCTGCGTGTGTGTGTGTGTGTGTGTGTCTGCGTGTGTGTGTGTGTGTGTGTGTGTGTGTGTGTCTGCGTGTGTGTGTGTGTGTGTGTGTGTGAGAACAGGCTGTGTGCGTTTCCTCTATGTGCAGAGGTGGTGGTTATGGTGGCATTCAGCCTCACACACGAGTCGACAGGACCTGTTTTCTACTGGCTGAAGACTGTTGTGTCTGTGTCTGTATTGTTGCTGCGACGCTGAATGATAATGGTGACTAATTAAAACTGAAATGCTACGGCTTTCAGTGAGTGGAATCTGCTCGTTTAAAACAGAAGAACACATCTGCTTCGGAAGACTGACACTGACCAAATACAGCACTCGGTGGCTGACATACAGACACTCGCTCTCCCTAATGAAGGTGCAGACCCAATATTGCGTGTTTCTCCAGAAACATCACAGAAACATTGCATAGTTTTAAAAAAAAAAACGTGTTTAATTCAGAACTGAACTCAGATGAAAAACCATCTGTTGAGACTTATGGAAAAATTGGCTGCTGCACTATAAACATTTAAAAAGCAGTGTTTTTAATGATTTAAGAGATGAAATGTTTACAGTAATAAGGGGAATCGTACACCCCTCGGGAGAGACCAGGCCGTGTGTTCCTGCAGTCTCGACTCTCCCGTACCCCCACGCGGGCGAGATCAGTCCTCTCGCCCTGTGATAAGCCGCCAGCTCGTGGCATGTCGCCCCATGGCGAGAGATCGCCCAGGGCAAGCTCAAAAAAAAAAGAGAAGGGGCTGGTTTGGGGTGGAGATGACCACGCAGCTCACAGACCACAACCGCCTTCAGAGGCACAACCTGGCGGCCTGAGCACTGGGGTCTCTCTGTACCCCACAGAAATCAGATGGGCTACCACTGCTTTTTGGGGGATTTCTGACTGACAATCCCAAAAGCTCCTTTAAACTGAAATACATTTAATTACATATTTAAATATACCAACACTAGATACACAGTGCAAGCACAGCGTGGAAGGGGTGACCACTCATCTGAGTCCCAGGGTGCAGCGGGAAGGTTAGGAATGTGTCTGACTCCCCCACCCCCAGAGGAGGGGGCCGCTGAATCACTCTCTCAGAGGGGGTGGGGCAGCACCTGGAACACTCGCCGACAGAGATGATGTCATTTCCCTTTCCCTAGCCCCACCCCCTTCCATTGGTGGCCCCGCCTCCTCTGCAGTGTGAGTACCCTCTCCTCTCTCACTACATTACATTACACTACATTACCTTCCTGTCATTCAGCAGACGCAGTGACTTAAATAGGTTACAATTTTTACATGTTATCCATTTACAAGGCTGGATATTTACTGGGGCAACTGTGGGTAGAGCACCTTGCCAAAGGGTACAGAAGCAGTGCCCCAGCAGAGAATCGAACCGCCATCCTTTGGCTTAGGAGCCCTGCTCCTTACCGCTATGCTACACTGCCACCCTCTCCAGTGGCATCTGGCAGTTCTATTCACCTCAATGGCTCCTAAAACAGACCCAAAATCCACCTGTGAAACAGAGAGAGAGACAGACCAACACAAACAACTGACAAACGGCAACATAACAACCACAAGACAAAAATAAAATCTGATTTCATAAAAAGGAAACAAAGGCAGACAGAGAGGAAACAGCAAGACACAGGACAGAACACAACAGTTAAAAAAAGAGAGAGAGAAAGAGAGTAAGACAGAAAGAAAAATGTGTTTGCCATCTTCCTGAAACCCGTTCCAGGACAGTGGTATCGTGGGTTGAGTGATCCCAGAAATGAAACGGCTCTATAAATAGCCGCATCTCTCCGGGGGAAATTCCCTCGGATATGCACACCAGCTGCAGGAGCCCAGACGGGTCAGACCAGCACCGCCGGGCCCCGGGGCGGCCCGAGAGACGGATGAGGGGCACGGTCTCGCGGAAAGCAGCAGAACCGTTCCAGACTCCCGGGTCCTGGGGCTTGTCTGGCATCTGCAGCACCAGAACACGACCAGCCCACACAGAGAGGGTGAGAGAGAGGGCGCGGATCAGCCCGGCCGCCTCGTCTTCTGCCCGCTCAAACCTCATTCGCCACTGCAGCCACGTCTCCTCCAATCAGAGGGCTGACAGCAGCCAGCAGGGGGCGTGAGAGAGCTCCTCAGAGCTGTGGTTTGGAAGTGGGACTTCCACACATGCAATATGGCCAATGGATCTCAGCGGGGCGGTGATGTTGGGCCCCTGAGGGGCACTAATCAACTTAATGGCTCCAATAAATACAGTGTTTCGTTGGGAAGACACGACGTGCAGGGTCTTGGTGATGTAACGCAGCGCTGGGTGAAGCACATAACGAGCAGAGGAAATACAGCAGTGGGCCTGCGGGGCTGAGATCCAGGAGAAGCAGCCAGGGAGTCACTATAGAGACAGAGCAGTCAGCAGCACAACGGTCACTACCACAACAACCACAAGCAGAACGGTCACTACCACAACAGTCACCAGCACAACGGTCACTACCGCGACAGCCACCAGCACAACGGTCACTACCGCGACAGTCACCAGCACAACGGTCACTACCGCGACAGTCACCAGCACAACGGTCACTACCGCGACAGTCACCAGCACAACGGTCACTACCGCGACAGTCACCAGCACAACGGTCACTACCACAACAATCACAAGCAGAACGGTCACTACCGCGACAGCCACCAGCACAACGGTCACTACCACGACAGTCACCAGCACAACGGTCACTACCACGACAGTCACCAGCAGAACGGTCACTACCACGACAGTCACCAGCAGAACGGTCACTACCACGACAGCCACCAGCACAACGGTCACTACCACGACAGTCACCAGCACAACGGTCACTACCACGACAGTCACCAGCACAACGGTCACTACCGCGACAGCCACCAGCACAACGGTCACTACCACGACAGCCACCAGCACAACGGTCACTACCACGACAGTCACCAGCAGAACGGTCACTACCACGACAGTCACCAGCAGAACGGTCACTACCACGACAGCCACCAGCACAACGGTCACTACCACGACAGTCACCAGCAGAACGGTCACTACCACGACAGTCACCAGCACAACGGTCACTACCACGACAGTCACCAGCACAACGGTCACTACCGCGACAGTCACCAGCACAACGGTCACTACCACGACAGTCACCAGCAGAACGTTCACTACCGCGACAGTCACCAGCACAACGGTCACTACCACAACAATCACAAGCAGAACGGTCACTACCACGACAGTCACCAGCAAGACAGATGCCATAAGGACTCTAGTAAGACGGTCTACCAGCACGGTCACTACCAAGATGGCTACCAGTGAGAAGGTCACGAACAAGGCGATCTCTAGCAGGGTGGTCTCCAGGGGGGCGGGCTCCAGGGGGGCACTCCGTCAGAGGGAGCTGACGGCTCCTCCTCAAGGTGTGGAGAGATGACAGAGGTGACGTGTCACATGGATCTGTGTGGCATCTCCAGGAGGAATGGGCTAACCCTAACCCTGCACTCCCGGATCTCTGAGCTGCATTCCCACTCGTCCCGGTTCTGACGGGCTCCTGATAACCCACCCTGTGAGAGAGAGGGCGAGCCCAGGCTGACCCCTGCCCTCCAGGCACGACGGGGCGGGGGCCAGGGAATGCAGGAAGGTGACGTCATCTCCCAGCGAGAGTGACATCGCTCGCTTTGACAGGGCAGGGATGACATCATTGCTTTGGCTGCTTGTCAAAACCAAGGTCCGTGCCGGGCGAGCTCTGAACAAGGTCTGGCCCTTTTTGTTTCCATGTGCAAGAGCCTCGAAAGGCAGCCACAAAACACCCTCCTAATGCTTCAGGTTCCACAGAGATCAGCCTCGAGAAACAGCCTCTAATCAGCTTCTCGGTGCTTCTGTTTGCACAGAAATCAGCCTCTGGAAAGAGCCTCTTTTTGTGCTTCAGTTTGCACGGAGAGCAGCCTCTCTCGGTGCTTCTGACTACACTGGAAACGGCCTCTAAAGCAGCCTCTCTCTGTCTGATAAGACCGGATCCACTCAGAGGTCAGATATGCACTTCCTGAAATCCCCGCTCCGTGAGGAGTTTTGTCTGTCTCCAGAGACCCTCCACCGTCGGCATGATGAACGCTGTCAGAGAACAGCATGTTCTGCCATGAAAGCGAGAGAGAGAGAGAGAGAGAGAGAGAGACAGCAGAACAAACCAGCCTCTGCACACATTCATTCCACTGCTCTCTGATGTTCAAACAACACACACTGCATGTACTGCTCTGGCAGTAACTGAAAGCAGTAAATGCCAATAAAGCCCACGGAAATCGGAAGATAATGGACAGGAGAGCTATGAGACAGGGCTGCCACCGCTATCTCCAGCAGTGAAATACATTCTGCAAGAGGCGTGTTTAAAAACGGCGGGGGGGGGGGGGGGGTTGAGAGAGTGAAAGACAAAGACGGAGAGAAACAGAGATAAAGAGAGAAAGAGCGAGACAGAGAGATAGACAGAAGGGCAGAGAGAGGGGAAGTCCCTCTCTTTTAAACGGTCTTCATACCCCCCCCCCCCCCCCCCCCCCCCCCGTCTCCTCGGTGACCCCGGCATAGCCATTACTTTTCCCCCAGCCGCCCCCGCCGGAGCGGTTCACACACCGTCTGAAAACCACGCGGCGCTCCAGACGAGGAGGAAACCCACTCTCATCCCCTTTCCTCCTCCCCTCAGTGGGGCGCGATCCGCTCCCCTGCCTCTGCCGTCTGCATGAGCCGAAACGCGAGAGTGAGGCGCAGAGCGCGGGGAGGGGGAGCTCGAACCCCAGCGCACTTCAAAGCGCGGCGGGGCGCTGCATCACCACATCACCGCGTCGCTGCAGCTGACAGGAGATCGCAGGCGGAGACGAGCAGAGATCACTCCACCGATCATCAGATAGAGATATGAAGAAGACACACTCACATGAAAGCCTCATCTGTAGCGCTGTCTGCTGACACACCGCCGCACTGAGCTGTGTAAACTCGATGCCTGTTACACCCACCGCTTAAAACTTTAATTACAAAACATTTATATTTTACACATACATACATATATATTAATATTCAACACTCTGAAAGACAACATTTGTGTGTGATATATAGATGCCTTTCTCTGCTTCTCTCTCTGCTTCAGGGGAGGAAGAGGCTGCCAGATTAGTGTTCCCTGCAAAAGGCATGAAAACACACACACACACACAAATTTTTTTCTTTATATCTTGTATAAAAATATAAGGCCTAGGAGAGGCACCATATAAGGATGGGGAACCACAGTTCTGTGCACTAGTCCGTGTGTGTGTGTGTGTGTGTGTGAATTAATCTGTGAATTAATGTAGAAACCACGACTGCTCCCAGGACATTTACTGAAGTAACAGGAGAAAGTGCAAACAGCAGAGGAGAGTCACAGCCAATACACCACACACTACGTTACAGCGCATCGCGCATCTTAACCTACTCAACTCAGTATGTTTTTGCTGGCCATAATCTGCGCTTTCTGGAAGTGAGATTTCCACATCTCTTTCCACCAGAGGAATTCTGAGTACTTCCTAAAGTGGGAGCCTGGAGCCGAACATTAGGAAGGGGGGTGGGATTTCAGCATCACACCCCTCAGAATCTGAGAGCGAGTACTGAAGTGAAGAGGGTCACAAAGCAGGGTGGGGGTAGGGGGTGCATTTCAGAGTCGCACACTTTGGCCCCGCAACTATACTGGACTGCCATGCACCCCAAGAGCATCTCTCTCTCACACACACACACACACACACACACACACACACACTCACACACTCACACACTCACACACTCACACACTCACACACTCACACACACATACATACACCCATACCATGCACATACTAACTTCTCTCTCTCTCACACACACTCCGCTGGGGGCACAATAATAGAATGGGGGTTGGGGCTGGTCCACAGGCCAAAGTGTGGGTCAGCTGCAGGTCACCAGGCCACAGTGAGGGTCATAAAGGTCCTTCCTCCCAGTGACCGCCTGCCCACTGCACATATGTCCCCTCTCTACAGCCTGCCGCTACTGCAGGAACAGGTGGCAGAGGGGGAGCCGAAGCAAGGCCTAAAACACACAGCCTAAAACACACAGCTCTGCGCAAAAGCCTCACGATTACCGCTGAACCCGTGCACTGGATTAAGGTGCTTACAGGCCACAATGAGCACCATTGTGAGCACCTACGAGCTGCCTCTCAGCTCCTGCCAGCTCAGGTCATTCAGACCGCACTTTCCCCCGCGGCGGCGTTTCATGAGCCGGTCTTACAAGAGAGGCTGCTGCCGACCAATGAGAAGTGGCCATCCAATGATGTCGTCATCCGTCGACCACAACCACAAGCCGCTGAGAGATCCGTTGAAAAAGAAAGACACAATGGCTATCAGGGGAGAGCATCCGTGTAAAAACCACAGGAGAGACAGAAGGTGAGCAGCAGCCGATGGAGCTGTTAATTTACTCCGTTACTCTGTTAATCTGCACAGACCTCCCTGACACCACCGACGCTGTCAGCATGAAATAGCACAGTGCTAGGTGAAACTGCAAGTCCCGGAGTTACAGTCTGTCCTCTAATTAAATGCCTCTGAGAGCCATGAGGTAAACAGCCACCTGTGACACAGGCCCTGTCTGAACTGCAGCGACACGCTGTGACTCACCAGCCGCCTGCACTCTCTGCTCTCTCACCTCAGACCCTCACGCTTTCCGAGCACGTACACTGTGACCCGCGCCCCTGTGACACTGCGCTACGCGCTTGAATTTTAACTGCAGGTCTGAAGTCTTGAGAGGGAGAAAGACAAGGAGAAGAGGCAGGAGGACGCAGAGTCAAGCAGGGCCCATTCAAACTACAGGTCATGTGACCACCGCCACCACTGCCCTGCTGCAGAACAGGGTGGCCAATCAGAACCCTCCCTGGGTGGAGACAGACAGTCAGGGAGTAGAAGCCTGGACACCCCACAAACCCCAAAACCACAGACACTCGGAAAAATCTGACAGACCAAACTGTGTGCCCTCAGGCACTCACAAACATAATGACAGACCCACACAAACAAGGACAGACAACAGACACGCCCACACACAGACACAGAGACTCCCACCCAAGTGGACGGATTTAAACACTAACAGACCCGATCCGCCAGCGTCTCCAACACAAACAGAGGCCCCACGGCCTGCTGGGAAGCGTGACAGAGCCCCCGCTCTCTCGTTTCAGCCCCGCCCCGCCGGGGCTCTGAGGGGGGACATCACTCATCCCCCCCGCACGCCCATGCAGTCCTGGGACCGCTCCAGAGCAGGTGCGGGGCGGGAACAGGGATCCGGGCTGCCCCCTCAGCACTGTTACTGCACCCCAACACGCACCAGTCCCTGCTCCCCTCTCCTCTCACACACCCAGGGGCTGCTGGGAAAAAGAGAGGCGGGTGGAGGAGGAGAGAAGAGCGGGAAAGCAGAGGAAGAGGGAAGAGAGACAAAGGTAGAAAAAGAAGAGTGTAGAGGAGAGACAGGGAGAGGAGGAGAGAGAGCATGTGGAAGAGAAAGAGAGTAAGAGAGGGAAGGAGAGCGGGAGAGTGAATGAGAGAGAGCGCAAGGAAGAGAGAAAACAAGGGAGAGAGAGCAAGGACGAGAGACAGAACGAGGGAGGGAGAGAGAGAGGGAGAGAGAACGAGGGTGGGAGAGAGAGAACGAGGGAGGGAGAGAGAGAACGAGGGAGGGAGAGAGAACGAGGGAGGGAGAGAGAACGAGGGAGGGAGAGAGAACGAGGGAGGGAGACGGAGAGAGTGTGTGAGAGTGTTTCGAGAGGCAAGTGAAGGGCTTCCTGTTGAGGATTTTCTTGCATACTGAAAATCCCCCCGCTACCCCTTAAGGGACGCGCTGTCAGGGTCCCGCCCGTAAATCTGCCCCTGCTCCACTGAGGGGGAAAAAAACGGGCTCTCAATCAACACCCCAGCCTTCCCAGCATGCACCTCTCACAGACAGCCGGGACCGCCCGCCCTGAGACTGAGTCACACTGTCAAAGACCAAGGGCCCCGCCCCAAGGCCTGCTGGGACAGGAGGGTGACACATCACTCTCAGATGTTTCATAACTCCATCGTTTTTGTACTCCTCGTTTAGACTGCCACATTTTAAACTGAAACAGAACCGGGATCTCTGACCAGCTGGCCAGGTCTGTCACCAAGCCCAGAAGCCGTGGCGTGCTGGCAAACGAAGACGTTACAACACACACAAACAAAAGCGCTACTTTAGAGGTAACTAACAGCGGAGGTCGCGACCCCATCTGAAAAATCCGCTAACTGCATGACAGCCGTTATTGATTAAACTGGGAATGATTTTCAACTCGGAGACGATTTTGATGAGATCCACACAAACAGCCGTGCTGCTGCGGCTACAGTGAGCGCGCTCAGCAGGGATGCGTAAACAGCACGCCCCGCGCTGGCCAGGCGCACCAAATAAACAGCCTAATTAGCCGCAGAGGAAGGAGCGCTCATTAAAGCACAAACTGGCAACCCGCGAACGAAATCCCCCACACCTGCTGAGCATCTGCTGTGCCTCTTCAGGTTTAAACCCGCGAGAACGGCACGGCGTCTGCGGAGTCCCAGGGTGCACTGCTGCAGAGACGGGAGACGATCGCCGTGGAAACGCACGGCGTCTTCACACAACGCCAGCCGTGCCCACAATGTGCCCGCCGCACCAGCCAGGTCTGGAGCCCCAGAAACCACACCCACCGCCACATGAGCCTCTAAAACCCCGCCCACTCTAACCCCATTGGTGGAACCTGGCAGAAGAGGGGGACAGAGAGGAGTCAGAGTTTAGAAAGGGAGGGACAGAGAGAAGTAGAACCAGAGACAGAGAGAGGGGGGAGAGATCAGCCTTTTGTGCGCAGAGCAGATGGCAGAGGTTCTTCATAAATAAAACAGACCGAGGATATTTACAGCCATGGGGGTCAGCCTGTTCCCCCTCCACACAGTGCAACGTGGGACAGGATCCTGATTTACTGTGCGCTCCAACAATCAGCGGCCAGGGCCACAGGAGTCTGCTGCCCTCTGACCATCTCCGTCTCCGGGAAAGGGGGGGGGGGGGGGGGGGGGTTAGGGCACACTCACACAGGCACAGCAGAACTCTGACTGGCCTCACATCTTCAAAACCCTGCGGTGAGCTTGATCAACCGCTGTTCGCTTTGGAGAGGAAGTGGGGCACTATGCTACAATGCGAAAGGCCGCTTGCAGTTATGACGGCACCCACAGCATCCCGTTTTTTTTAACAAATCAAGCAAGGAGGCAAACTGTGTGTTTGTATGAGTCAGAGAAGCAGAAAGCGCAGTCCCTAACGCTCTCTCTCCCTCCGCTGTCCGGAGCAGTAAAACACTGAGGCAGTCCATCATACTGCGATATACTGCCTCAGGTATAAATCACAGGACAGAGATGCCCCCCCCTCCCCACCCCCACCCCCACTGCAGATTGCAGATCCACTCTTGCCTCAAGCTCTTCTCAGGCATCTCTTGCAGTTTACCTGCTGGATTCAGGGCGAACCTCAGAGGTCGCGCGCCACACTGCCAAAAAGAGTACAAAGAGGACACTTCAGTGACACAGACTGCAGTCCAACTCAACACCAGCTGCGTCTTCTGCTCACGAATCATTCAGAGGTAAAAATCACACCCGGGCACTCTCTCTTCAGCACGAGAGAAACACAGCCCTGACCTGGGTAGGTGTGATAGAGATCAGTGTGTGTGTGTGTGTGTGTGTGTGTGTGTGTGTGTGTGTGTGAGTGTGACAGACAGAAAAATTTAGGATGAATGAGGCTAAGAGTGAGTGTGGGAGACACCCTCTCCTCCACCTCCTTCCCACAGAAACCCACACATCTCTTTGACGCAGCCCCTGACGTGTGTGATATAGGGCCTTCCCCCCCGGGACCTCACAGGATAAACTGTTTGACTAAAGGCTTGTTTTGCATTTTAATAAACATCATAAACCTTCCTGCCAGCACCACTCTGTTCTCCAGTATGCAAGAACAACAGAGACCCAGGAACCAGGAAGCAGGAAGCAGGCAAAGCAAGAGAAGCAGGTGAAGAAGGAAGTAGGAGAAGCAGGTGAAGCAGGAAGTAGGAGAAGCAGGTGAAGCAGGAAGTAGGAGAAGCAGGTGAAGCAGGATGTAGGAGAAGCAGGTGACGCAGGAAGTAGGAGAAGCAGGAAGCAGCAGTGGGGTGATGGGTACAAGGCGGGACATGAGGAGTGATGGACAGGCCGTCGCTGAAGCAGCCAGTCCTGACGAGGGGGAAAATTCCTCCCATAAAGCTAATCACCATCAGACTCATTCCTCCTCACTGACGCTGCACTTCAGCGGACTCTTAACTCTTCTTTACGACTTCCGCACAAGGCCAGGTCACATGACTGCACCACTGTCACATGACCCAGTCTCCTACAGTCTTCTACACCACAGGTGGAGAAAGAGATGTGGCCAGAGGGGGGGTGGGAGGTTAGGAATCACCGAGCGGAGCTTAATCACGAACAGCAGGAGACGTTAAAAGATGAAAAGATACGCTTCTCCCGGTGCTGTGTGAGGCATTACTGAGCGTCCTCCCTCACAGACACATACAGGATGCATTAGCCGGCCCTGGGGGCCCGGAGAGGGCCCGTATCACTGCCTCTAATAAAACAAAGGAAGGAGACTGAGGAATTAAAACCATGGGGGGGGGGGGGGGGGGGGGGGGGGAGAGACTCCAGCAGCTGTCCCGAGCCAGGAAGAAAGGGGACCAAATTGGGGTGGGGTGGGGGGGTGGGGGGGGTACACGAAACATCAGCCACCAGCCATCCTGAGGGAGCTCACCTATCAATCAGTCAAACTATCAGGGAAACCCCCTCCCTGCCCCCCAACCACCCCCACTCTCCTTTAAAAGAGCTCCCACAGAGCACCCCCCACCGTGGCACTGCCGCTCCTGCACTTCATTCCGAGCCCAAATCAGATTAGCGCCGATACGATCCGGCCACACCGGGGCCGAGCTCCGCCGCGGGTACACCGCCATCCAACCTGCCGAGGAGCAACCACACGTAAACCATTAAAAAGCTCCTACAGACAAACCTTAAAAATGCAACAAAAAGCCTAGCAGTAACCATCACTGTAAAATTGTGAAGAAGTATAACTTGTTCACCTTTGACAGTTTTAGATTTTTCCAGATGCTTGCCTGAGGTTACTCACGATCTGGCACTTCCTCCACTAAACAGATGTTTATCGCTTTCAAGGGACAAAGTCTGGGAGACAAGGGCCTCAGTTAGAGGTGACTGTACGGTACAATTCAGGAAGAATTTTGGACAAACAGCATTCAAGGTCAAGGCCTCAGGGAACTGGAATTCAATACCCACTAAAAGAGAATCCACAGTTTCAAAACAAAACTAAACAAGAAAGCTGTGTGCTGCACCACACTGACTCACACAACACACACCTCCAGCATCTCACACACCTGACTCACACAACACACACCTCCAGCATCTCACACACCTGACTCACACAACACACACCTCCAGCATCTCACACACCTGACTCACACAACACACACCTCCAGCATCTCACACACCTGACTCACACAACACACACCTCCAGCATCTCACACACCTGACTCACACAACACACACCTCCAGCATCTCACACATACTGACTCACACAACACACACCTCCAGCATCTCACATACTGACCACAGAATACACACCTCCAGCATCTCACACACACTGACTCACAGAACACACACCTCCAGCATCTCACATACTGACCACAGAATACACACCTCCAGCATCTCACACACACTGACTCACAGAAAACACCTCCAGCATCTCACATACTGACCACAGAATACATACCTCCAGCATCTCACACATATTGACCACAGAACAACTTGTACTCAAAGAAGAAATGCACTTTTTCAGTGATCAGCAACACTGGGACAGAATCACTCTGCTAACTATGCTAACCCTGTTTGAACTCTCTCTGGAAGAATGCACTGAGAATGCATCATATCAGCAGGAACCTGCCAATACTCCGGCCTGTTCAATACCTGATTAGGATGCAGAGAGTCTCCAAGCGAAATCCATTTTCCAATTTCTGATGCTGCGTCCCAGACAGTAATTAAAAGCCATTCCACACACACACTCATCACTCAGTCACTCCTGCTGGGCTGAGGAAAGGAGTATTTTCCATCCTGCCGTCTGACATTAACGCAAGACGCGGCATGCTTTCGTCCTGTCAAACACACCTCACGAGCACGACAATGGAATGTGAACATGCGTTGACAGAACCACCACCAAGTAACGCACACACACGACCGTTCATTTCCCTAACACACGGCAACAAATGCCGAAGACTGGCACGACTGCCAGGGTATGACAACAAGCAAAAACATGAGTCAACGCTGTACCACGAGGATTCAAAACCTACCATAAGGCATCAATTGCCACATTATGGCAACACACACCAACTGAAAGCAACACTCGCGAATGCAATATGACACAGGCTCGCACAGGAAGTCACACTGCACAGCTGCAGCCTTCCGTCCTTCCTGACAGGGGAAAGTGAGAGCGTGCAGTACGAAACCCGCCCGGAATCAAAGCACCGCCACCGGCTCTCACAAGCCGCTGGAGACACAGGTGGCCGCAGCTTACCTCTTACCTGGAACGCTCCGTCTGCCTGACTCCCTCTCGTCACTCTCGTTTCCCGATCTTGTCTTCCTCTCTCTCTCTCCTCCTGACTGCTCTCCTTTCCCCCGCGCACTACAGCACTTTCAATTCCTCTTCTCACTGTGTGCCTCTCACTCCTCTTTCCTCTCCTCCTCTTTCCCCTCCAAAACGTCCTCTCTTTTAACCAGCTCCTTCCCTCTCTCTCTCATCCCCCACTCTCTCACTCCTCCTCTCAGTTCTCCTCCAGCTCTCTTTCCCTCCTGTCTTAGGTGCTGAGTGAGAACTGGAGTACAGGATAACTCCACCTGTCCCTCTCTCTCCCTCCCCTCCTGTTTCCACTTCCCACCTCTCTCTCCTTCTCCTTCTCTCTCTCTCCTTCTCCTTCTCTCTCTCTCTCTCTCTCTCTAGCTTTCTCCCTCTTGTCTCTGGCAGGTGCTGAGTGAGAACTGGAGTATGGGGAAACTGCTTGTCCCTCTGTCTCTCCCTCTCTCTCCCTCTCTCTGAAAGGCCTCCCTCCCAGTTCTTGCCCATAAAGCATCTCTGCAATGAGGGCAATAAAGTCTTTCACAGGAACATCTGCTCAGGACACCCCTCTCCCCATCCTGCAATAGAGTAAGGCTGCATCTGCCCCTCACCCCCTCCCTCCCACCTCCTCACCCCGGCTCTTTGGTGACTCAGAGTCAAGCCAAGATCCCCTTAATTGTCGGATTTTGGTTGATAAATAATCCAATCCCCTGATATACTGCGCGTCACTCCAAAAAAAACCCCTTGGCATCAGTCCATGTGTGAAGTATTATCCAAGAGGGTGGTTAAGAAATGTCAGAAAAATCGTGCGGTTCATGTATGAAAATTTCAGCGTTTTGGAAATTTAACAGAGGCGGTGCTTTAAATGCAAGGGGACGGCCTTGGAGGGGTGCTGCTAACAAACGTGAAGGGGAAAATTTCACCCGAAAAAAGCAGCCTCATCCAAGCGATCTGGTCCACAGATGGGAGGTCTTTCTAGATGGTCTCTGCAGTGGTACTGCATGTGGTAAAGCTGTGTAAGAACAGTCCAAACCATGGCTTACCGCAGTCTGAATTTCTCAGACCAGACACATTAAATTCAGCTTGACAGCAGTACATCTCTTTTGTGTAAATATAACAGTGTGCACAGACACATTCAGGGTTAGGGTTAGGTTTAAACAAAAGAGTTACTGTTTTTGGCAGTGTTCAACATCTCCTATCACACTGGAGAGCCTCTCCATATATCTCCATTTCCCTTTCAGTGAAAGCCCAACCACAGGACTGAGAGGGGTCAGTGTTTAGGGTCAGGCTAGGGTTTGGGTAAAAGCTTGAGGGTAAAGGTTAGAGGCCGAGGGCAGGGTTGGGTTTGGAGCAGGTCAGAGTTGGCATTTAGGACGCTAACTTGGCGATTGCTGTGGAACAGCCTTTTTGGAAAGGTCTAGCTACCTTCCTGAATTTGACAGTCTAGGTAGGTTCCATCGCCATGGTTTTATAAATTCCATTCCCCCAGAGGTTCCATCAGGCCGGCAGAAGGCACATGTGTTCTACAGCCATGCTGTCCACTGTTCCCGGAGGTGGTTCTGAATGCAATTCCTCTTGTGATTGAAAATACCATGTCCTGCTCAGGGTAGTTACTCTGTGAGTGTGCGTGTGCGTGTGTATGTGTGTGTGTGCGCCCACTAGCTCCCACATGTTTGTGCAGGCACGGGTGCAGGCACGGGTGCGACAGTCCGTGCTCAGATCAGGGAAAGCTTCTGTCTTTCCGCTGCTGCCTTGTTTCAGGTTTCTGCACAGAAATGGATTCAATATGAAAAGCAGAGATTTAAGTGAAACCAGTGGGCCTGTGCCAGCAGCAGAGTGGAGTCTGAAAGGGCTCGAACCGTCTGTACAGGAATGTTTTTTCAGAACACTGCCTCACGCGGCTCCCTTATAATCAACTCAAAATCTCAGCGAGCGCAATTACAAAACCGAATTCCACACCCCTCCCAACAAAAACAAAACAAAAAAAACAAAACAAAAAAAAAAAGATTTCAGATTTTTCAGCTCTGCCGCAGGTCTCACGGTCACCTGACTGGCCCAGGAAGGACCCACAGTGAGTTTGTGCACACACATGCTCTTACGATGACTTGAGGATTTTTTGTAACACCAGAGAAGATACCCAGGCAAGGCTGGATGCAGGCCAGAGCAATCAACCTCCCACGCAACAGAGCCTCTGGAGCGAGGAGGATCTTCAGCTTCCAGGGCTCTTCATTGAATCACACAGATCCAGACCACATGAAACACTCACAGACTCCCCTTACTCATCTGAAAGAAGCCCAATGGCATGCTGGGACTTTCCGGTAAACACACTCCGGGGGGGTGGGGGGTGCACACATGAATATGATCAGGCCCAGCTCTGTTCCCGTGGTAACGTGTCACCGTGAAAGGAGCTGTAGGTGAGGCCGGCTCGCTGTCTGGCTGCACACTCTTGCAGTTCAGCTCAATCTATCAGGCTGAGACAACAGGAAGTTTCAGAGGCCCCTCCCCCTGCCCTCAGGGGCCAATCAGGCTGAGAGACAAGGTGACTGGACAGCGGAATGTTTGAGCACAGCGCCATTCATTCCTGTGGACTGACTCACTC
>NC_050595.1:3625000-3707500 GCF_013368585.1 Megalops cyprinoides
CACACACACACACACGCTCACACACACACTCACTCTCTCTCACACACACACACACACACACACACACACACACATACTCCCTCTCTCAGACTTCCTGCCATTCCCACACGGCTGTCCCAGCATTTCCCACCGAGGGTACAGTTTCTCCAAAAACACCCCACATACTCTGCGCCTTTGGGCCTCCTAATTCACTCCATACTTCACTGGGAGAGAATTCCGGTTGGCTTACGATTAAAAAAAAAAAAAAAAAAACGAACGCAAACGCAACGCTGTGCTTTAGTTCCTCGACCCGGTCGATGCCCAGATCGCAACACACCGCTGCCAGCGTAACCCAGAGAGGACCTGACCGCAGACATTTCACGCAAGGGTTACTGTGTTCAAATATTTCCTTATCTCCAGTAGCAATTCCTCCACAAGATTTCCAGATAAGCAAATCCTAGAAAGGGCCTTTCTGGCCTGTTTCACCACCTATGAAAATAAGCTTGAACCAGCAGTCTGTTTGGAGTCACAGAAAGGACGACATACGCAACACCGAATCAGAACCCCATCTCAGAGTCCCGACTCCATCACAATGCACTTTTGGAGTAAACTCCAAGCGGACTGTTTGTGAAGTCGTCCCCTCAAACCCCCAGTCCCCCAACCCCCAGTCACTGCTCAGCACAGTCCTGAACAACAGCTGGTATGTATTAATTCAAATGATGCCTATGGGAGTGGAGCAGCCTTTCGGCCCATTTGAGCACAAGGTCAAACAGTGTGCATTTGCCTGGCTTTGCAGCGCGACTCGCGGTTATGACAGGAAGGCTCTACAGCGTCTGCCCCCAGCGAAGACAGAGCAGGAAAGTCTCGTTTCACATCTGAACCGGCTGATTAGAAGATTTTTCTCCACGTCTCGCCTCCTGGTTTTGGCCGCGGCCGTGACAAGCTACAGGGCTGGTTGTGAAAAAGCCCTTTAATTGGTTCAAAGGCTCGCAGGTTGTGAGTGTGAGGGGTACTACGAGGGAAGAAGGGCCGGCGTTGCTGAATGGCAGTCTTCTCACACAGGCTGGCTGTGATATGATCAGGCCTGCTGGCTTATCACATCTCACAGAGAGCAGCCACAACCTCCCACATGTGATGAACAGCGAAAATAAACACAGCTACACAACAGCGCGAAACCGCAACTCTAAGATAGGTGGTGAGAGACAGAGGTATCTGCTCCCAGCATTCTGCCGGCGGAAGGGAGCGCTGCCGCCCGGGGTTCCAAGGCAGCTCAAAGTTCCGAGCCAGCAGGCCCGGCCATCAATAAGCCAGCACCTCGTTAGCGGGCAGTCAAAGAGACTACATGCACCCTGCCCAGCTCCGCTGATCTTACCCCGAGATTAAATACAAACAAGCAAGGAGCTGCGGAGCTCCTTTTATCGCTTAATTAGCTGTGAGGGCTGCCCTTTCCCAGCCAGCGCCCACTCCTTCTCACCCGCTGATTGACGTTTTGGCCGCGGCAAAGAGCGGCGAAGGAGCCAAGTCAGCGGGGCAAAGCGCTTCCCAGCACCGAGCTGACGCTGCTGCTTACGGAGAGAGAGAGCGCCGACCTCGGAGGGCACGACATCGCGGAGGTGACAGGACAGCGGTTAAAGCGGGCTCTAAAGCCATACCGCTGTAATTACAGAACAGAGACACAAGGCACACAGGGGAAGAGCGGTCGGGCTGTGGAGCAGAGTCTGCTCATTTCGTGTCATTCCAGATTCTTCCTGGTGGTCGCTAATGGGCAACAAGTCACTCCTCGCTGCAGACGAACCCGTCACCGAAGCCTGTGGAAATAATTAAGCGGCCTCCATCAGCCCCACGTCAACTGCGCCTAATTAAAGGCAAACAGAGACGTCCCTGTTCCTACAGCAGCGTGCCACAGTCGCAAAGACAGGAGCCCGACGCTGAACTAGAGCTCCCGATTTGTTACAGAACAATCTGATTATACCGGTGCAAAGAGATGGAGAGAGACAAAGAGATGGTGCGAGAGAGAGAGCGTGAAAGAGGAGGAGGGTTCAGCGCAAGGTGTGAGAGGAAGAGAGATACGGAGCACTGAGAGGCTGGTTGTAGGTATACAGTCAATCTGGCATCTACTTCCAATGACCTACCTCCGTCTGCACCAAAAACAACAGCCAGGGAGACAGACAACCTCACATATTTGGGACAATTATGATGTGACAGTACCAATATTTTGTGTGTGTGCGTTTAATATGGAGTGTTTAGCACACTGACATTTCACAGCGGAAGACAAAGGAGAGCGTAGTCCTTTCCTCGAAGCCGCAGCGGTCGGCACACACTCAGTCAACAGACACACACCAGATGGGCTGCAATTCACAAGGTCTGTTCCCTCCAAAAATACTGTGTCGCCATGGCAACCGCATGCGAGTCGCTACCCATGACCAATCAGAGGCGAAGCAGGGCAGACTCGCAGGCAAACACATTGTCTGCCCGTCTGTCTGTCGGTCTGTCTTGGCAGACCGAGTCACAGGTCAGGTTTTCTCCGCCGAAAAAATGGGGTTTCGGGAGGGAGAATGTGCACCAGCCCATGTGCAAGTATTTACCTACAGACAGACAGACACCTCCGTGACATATTTCAAAATAAAAGACCCATAGCAATTTAGAAATATGACACCATAATCGCATAATGATAGGCAACCAATACTTTATGGAGAGTTGAGGCAAGCACAAGAAACTGCAGGCACTGCAATAATTTTAAAGGGCGGATGGGGGGCTTTTACCCACAATGCTTTGCACAGATCAAACAGCCACAGTTGCATAAGACGCAAACATCTTTTGATTCTGTGGAGTCTGGATCTACCACCCTTATGCGGTACTCCATTAAATCTATCACACTGGTATCATACATATTAATCTCATCATAGTCATAAAATCAGCCCCACTCAGAACACAATGTTCCCATGGCCACCGACAGCCACCCATCCCCACACAGCTACATCTGACTACTGTGAGACTGCACTACTGACACACTAACTGCATCAAACTTATGCATTACCAAAAAAAAAAAAAATAAAATCTACAACCAATGATAATGCGGTCGAGAAAAGGAAATATGACACACCGATCCATCTGCTGGCCCACTTTTACCCCGGCAGTTTTCCATTGACAGACCTGAGATGAACAGAACCGTGCAATGCCATACCATGCAAGACACGAGCTAGGCTTGTCTGACAACGATCTGCTGGTCTTCCATTTTCCCGAGGAGACTGTAACTGTAAATTTCAATATAACGGGAGGGGGTACATTGTGCCCTCCGCTTGTTAGCAGTAGTGAGCGGCAGTGTAGCATAGCGGTAAGGAGCAGGGGTTGTAACCGAAACCTTGCCGATTAGATTCTCCACTGGGGCACTGCTGCTGTACCCTTGGGCAAGGTAGGCTACTTAACCCAGAGCTGCCTCCGTAAGTATCCAGCCGTATAAATGGATAATATGTAAAAACTGGTACCTATGTAATTCACTCTGGATAAGAGTGTCTGTTAAATGATAATAGTGTAGTAAAAAAAATAAGTGTTTCATATCCTCAGGCTTTTCTTTCTGTAATGTGCGCGAAAAATAAACAACCAGCTTGCTTACTTGCTTGCTTGCTACAGCTTTCGTTGTACATGTTACAATGACAATAAAGAAATTCTGATTCTGATTCTCTGATTCTTACTACATTTGGCAATAAATCTCTGCGAGAGCGGTGCAAGTTATAACGACCGTACAGCATGCTGTCTGAGATAAATATAAAGCTGGAACCACTACCAACTGCTACAACTACCCCAAGCCTGCGCTGGCAGAGAGGACGAGGAATATTTTTTAAAGAAACACGCCAGCCAGCCGCATGGCGAGTCAGCCATCTGTGCAATCTTTGGACAGCTCTAAAGAATAGTTACACTTAACAGCACAGGGATAGCAAATCTTCCTGAAAACTTCCTTCTTTTAACCACCTCTGCATCAGACAATTTACAGAACAGAAGTTTTAACAGTTAAGTAGAGAAGCCTGATCTCCTTCTGCTAAACAGAAGTCATGGAAATACGCCTATAATCGACTGTGGCCGGTTTAAAATACACTGTGGCAGCAGGGTATATGCAGGACTTTCTGCATAAAGGAGACGTTCACACCTTTAATCAGTGACAGCGTGCCTACAGTGATGATCTCGCAGTGCTAAAAGCTCCGGAGACACGGCTGAAGACGCTGTCCAGGGCCCTGAGGTGAAGGAAACCCGGTCAGCATATCTAACGCCACGCTTCTCTGGAGCTCTCCGGGGGTAAGCGATCGGGGGAAGGCACCCCCCAGCACCGGCGGGCCGCCACTGCTTCCAGCCGCGGGAACCGGCGGCGCGTTAAATAACAGAAGGGGAAAGTGAGCAAACGTTACTTTCCACAAGTAATTTAAGGGACTCGTTTATGTTTCGTGTTTTTAGACCGACAATAATCTCCTCAGCTGACACTAAATTAAGGGTGGATCCTCTCTTGACAATTATTACTAGATTTATGGTGGAAGAAAGCTCTGCAGAGGCTTTGTAGCTGCTATTCTGAGTGTGGAAAAAGTGAGGCTGGCTGTAACTCCGCTAATGAAAATCGGCTGACCTCCCGATAACACTGTTATGTGCGTAAGGGCCGTGTTTTTAACAACCCGGGCATGCAGGCGGATCGGCCAGGGGAAGGCACATGTTGGGATGCTAGCTGGCTGGCTGGCTGTGTTTTTACAGGTAGTCTTATCTCTTGTCATCAGCTACTGTGTCTAAAACGATAACGGAGAGACCAACCCTGTATGTAATTTGACATTTGGTAGTTTTGTGTTCTTTTTTTCCACGATCAATATTTCTGCAGCTAGCCAAGTACACTAACATGAAATGCACTTGTGATGGCTAATTATGAAGAACAATAACGTTACAGATAGGTGCCACTGTAATCAGAGACATCCGTATGACTCTTTCTCGCTCAGACTTAATGGAAAAAAATATACAGAAATAACAGCAGAACAAAAGTAAAATCAAATACGAATCACTTGAAACCCTGTGAAAAATAAACCAGATACATCACACGGACGTGCATCGTGCGGTCTTTTAATATTCATGCATTCGTTTTGTGATCTGTAAAGATATGACGGAGAGAAACATCAAAAATACTCCTTCACATCTGAACATGAGAGGACCGAATCAAATCTCGTAATGTAAGAAAGTTGTACAGGATTACACGTAGCCCGTGAAATAGGGCAGTGCATTTGATTGATATTAAATTCGTATAATCAAAAGAAAACACATCTGCTGGCCGCTAATCGTTTTAAAATACCTTGCCCAATCCCAAATTGGATTTTAAGATTAAAATTTGCACCGACGGTTCACATGGTAGTGTTTCATTGACTATTACACAAAGACGGAGCTAACCAATTAACCAGCGAGGTACCCTTGAACGACACATTCCTCACGAGTTATCCTGCAGCTGTCGCTTGCTAGCTAGCTAGTGCACAAAATACATAGTTTCTAGAGCTACTAGTGCATGGCCCCCCAATAGCAACATTACTGAAAAAGACAAATATTCCTATAATAACTAGCTATAGTAAGGTAATGAAATGTAATGTAATGAAGTCTTCGATTTCTCTGGTTAATGTAACTATCAGTTGTCCTTTCTGCTGTGAAGAAAGGTGCTAGCTAGCTTGCTAACCAGCACAAAGAAGTGACCCGATTCCAGCTTCCTGTCCTGACTCCACAATCATAAACTTAAACATACTTTAAAAGTGCAGCGATGGATTTCCAACTCTTGCATACAGTTAGCAATGAATCAAGTCACAACCCTCCGTTTCAAAACTTGCAAGCTTTCTACCTAACATATAGCTAACTAGTTAGTTAACTTGCTGGCTAAAAATGATATATATTGGCCATCAACTCGTAAATCCATGTCGGCTACATCTCTTTCGGTCCATTTCCAAAAAAAAAAAAAAAAAAACGCATCCAAGAAAGTTGTGCGGGAACAAGACATAGCTGCACTCCAGCCCTCCGTGAAACGTTTGGAGGAATCCCTACCCAACTCACAAAATGAAATTACCTAGCTGACTTATCTAAAAAACTTCACAATCTCCGCGCATTGCATAGTTAGTACTAGCCAGCTACATTAGATGGCTTATTTACAGATGGAATGCACAGTGCGCTACAGAAAAAAATGGAATAGTAATGTTTTAGCTAGCTAGTTACTCCCGATTCATTTAGCCAGTTAGCTACCATCAAAACATGTCTAAAGCCTTCAGTTCCAACATCGTACCAGACAGCTACCAAGCTAGATTACTCAAAATAGCAAAGACAAACAGCAGTGGGTTTCTCGCATGGAAATCTGTCGTGTTGTCATTCGATACCGCTCGTTAGCTATCTAGCTAACTACCTATCGCTTGCATCCGAAATTTTATGCTTAACCATCTCCATTATTCCAGTATTTAACAAACGGCGTTAAGCACCGACCTGATTGCTTTCTGACGGCGTATCTTTACTAAATTCACTGATTCTTTCGACGTTTTCGGCTTTGATGTGCTCCCCTTCTTTGCTTTCCGTCTCGCAGTTTCCTTCCTTTTGCAGGAATTTCCTCTTGGAAAAGCGCAGTTTGTGGGAGAGTGCGGGAGGCGGAGTCCGCCATGAGCGCTGCGAGGGGCGGGAGCACCGTGGCACGGGGGAGGTGTGCGTTTAATTGCGTTTTTTAAACAACTTCAGCAGGCATGTCAGGTATTGTTCTATCCATCTGACAAAAATGACGTCTAGATGTAACAATACTACTGTAAACCGAAACTATACTGTAGATATAGATAAGTAGGCTATGTATAGATATGGAAAAGATATTTGTCTATCTATATATGAATCGATATAGATATAGATAAGTATGTATGAATCCGGCAAATTCCCCAGATTTGGATTTTTACATAGGTCTTCCACAGAGTCAGTTTGGTGGCAGTGTGGATAGAGGATTGGACTTCTAGCCACAAGGCTCCAGGTTCAAATTCGTGAAAAAGGTTTCTCGTGGTGACCCCTGGAGCAAAGTAATTAATCTCAATTGCTTTAGTGAGAACATCCAGCTGTGTAAATGGATTCTATGCCTAACGCAAGCTCTGTAAGTAAGTCTGCTAGGCAAAAAAACGCAATAAATAAATTGCTTCAGTGATGGTGAAACATGTTACCATTGGCTGCACTTGTACTTTGTAAATTGTTCCTTGGAATTCACCTCTCTGTATTTCTGTCTGCCAGCGCTCTACATGTCTTTGGATGCGGGTGAATCACTGATAATAATTAATCAAAGCTGTCGCAGTTCGTCATCTGCGTGGCCGTGTGTACATTCCTCTGTCGCTATGTACAGGACCGTGTTGGATCTAATTTCTCAAGTGCCTCCCAGTGAGAATACAGACATAAAATACCGAAGCATAGCATCTTCCAAAACACATTTTTTTCTCTGTATATAATAAAAACGATTAAGAAAAAGACGCACAGCTTTTAGGATTTCCTCTCCACGGCTTTTGGGATTTCCTCTTGTGAAGGAATCTCATCAATAAACAAAGAAACAATCAAAAAAACTTTTAAAAAGCAGCTGGATTAAACACACCAGGCCATGAACATTTGGAGCACTAGCTGTTGAGGTTTGAGTGGAACCATTGCCAAAGTTAATAAGTAATCCCTCATCCCCCCCCCCCCCCCCCCCCCCCCCCCCCACACACACACACAAATAAATGGTACCTATATGATTATGTCTGTCACCGCTGCCAACTAGATATTAGTGTCTCTTGAGGCCCTCTGTTGCTGGGGGAGGGGGGGGGGGTTGTAGCTGGTAACAATGGCCAACAGTAAGAGACCCAGCCAGCAGCTGCAAGATGTTGGACTACATGTATGTCTGTAAGTCTTGGCGTTGGCCTGGGACCCGTTAACCAGGCTGGCAATTTCATCTGTGTGGGGATACCGCCCTGTGATTGGACCGCGGTGTCAGCTTGTGCTGCAAGAGTTACACTCTGTGTTACTTCTGTCCTCTTTGCTTCCTTGTCGAGGGGGTCCCGGTTGTTTGCAGGGGGGGGTTTGGTAGCTGTCTGCATTGCTATGCGACCTATGAGATGTCTTGTTTTTACACCACTCCTCTTCATGAATATTCATAATGTGCCGGAAAATCAGAGCACATTCAGCTTCAACAATGGCAATAGAGACAGAGTCCTCAATGGGAAGTTCAAAAAGCATACAGAGTGTCAGCAGCTGCACTTCACACGATTGATGCTGTTAAATCACCAGGAAGTTCCTGGTGGGAACAGTAGGGGGCGCATGTGAGCGGGGCAGTGAGTGGAACTGGGGGCAGAGCGAGTACCAGGCTGTAATGCCCCACAGTATGTACTGGAGCCATCTGCGTTGTGGCCATAAGAATGCAGAGGGTGCACAAAAAATTAATAAATAAAACATGACAAAGTGGGAAAGAACACACTGAGAAAGACAAAAGAGAGGGAACGGGGTGGCCTTTGACCCCCAGACTCTGGAGGAGTCCTTGGCGTCTCGGTACATGGGTAGGTGTCCGTTTGCTCAGGATGATGGATAGCGGCTGATAATGGGACTCCTCTCCAGAGCTTCCCCTCCTCAGACAGGGGGAACGGAGACGACCGTCGACAGAGACATACATTAATGAGCCCGCTCTGGCCCGATTCCCAAACTCGAGATGCAGTGGAGGCGTGGGCGGCCGGCGCGCTCCTCAGCAGGTTAATGGAAGCCCTGCAGATTCCTCACCCTCATCGGTCTCGTGTAAAGAATCCAAAAGACGCTTTCGCCTCTCCACCGCGTCAACACACGTCAGCCGTGATTCGGATGGTGGAGGAGAGGAAGGCGGGGTTACCCGAGCTGTCCCATGAGGTGGTTTAACGGGGGGTGTGCCTGCCGTCCCTCCACCGTGCTGTGCAGAGGAGAGGGACAGGCAGGGCCCTGTTCACACGCGCTCCTGCGGAGTGGGTGAACGTCTTTCAGGCATCCCTTTCTGCAGCTGTGCAGCCAGCTCCTCTCCGATGTCAAGGAAAAAGCGTGTAACGCAAACACACATTCAGCAGAGCGCATCCGCAAGGGCTGGTGTTGGTTGGGGTGGGGGTGGGGGGGCTGCCTCCTTTCTGTGCCATGGTTCCAGGAGCTTGTCTCTGCGGCGGTGGATGGGTTGGGGTGGGGGGGTGGGGTGGGGGTCTGGCTCAGGTGGAGCTGTGAATACCGGCAAAAAGGAAAGCGTAGCCACGGAAACCCATCATCACTATCATCAATAAACCCCCCCCCCCCCATCCAAACCTCCACACGTACATGCCTGAAATCGGATCAAGGTCCCACTCATCGCCCCGCACAGCTCAGAAGTGATCCTCCCGGCCAGGAAAATCTCCCGCCGAAGTTTCTGCACAACAAAGCCGGCGCTTCCCCGTCTCCAGCCAGGGAAAGGAGCCCGATCCCAGCCTCGTAAATCAGCTCCCGGGTCCTTGGCCTCCCGTCCCATGCCCGACGGCCGGAGCACACTGTCCGCCCGCCCACCCGCCAGCTCCGCTGTCACGTCCCTTTTCTTTGCGTCTTGCGGTCCTGGCATTGCAGGAACGCGGCTGTCATCGCTTTTCGAGCGGTCGCGTTAGCGTGTCGCTGTGGTCACGCCAAAAATAAATAAATAAAAGGAAGAGGCCTGTGGTTTTGCTGGAGCATACCTGCTTCATCAGCTCAGAGAGAGAGGCTGCTGGAGAAGTCTGCACGATCAAAGGGCCCATGGAACGCAAACTCACATACATAACTGAAAAATCATGGCAGGACCACACAGCCTCTATGCCATGAAACAGAAGGGTTTCCCATTGCCTGGCCTCGCACATTCCAGCCCGCTCTTTTTATCTTTTTATTTATTCATCTCCTCTCTTGAGGTGTCAGCGTTTGTGAATCTTCACAAGCTTCTCATGCCAGGATAAATAAATACATAATAAAAAAAAAACTTAAGGGCTGTTAGAGTATGAACGCACACCCCTCTGCTGCCGTCGGCACTGAGACTGAGAGCGCACGGTACTGAACTGTGTGCTTCTATGTGCAGTCAGTACAGGAATACTAATGCAACCTGAATGACTCTGAGGCCCTGGATTTATGGTCCTCTCAGTCAGGTGATCTGTAGGTGCCCTGTGCTCCCTGCGGTAGGTGGTGGCATCTTATTTGCAACCCTCCAATCAAACGCGTCTAAAACGATGACACAATCGCGGTCACTCAACAGCTACGCTCCTGCAGTTCCACTTCCTCAATACTAGCGTGTTACTGCTGTGATTCTGAAAAAAAATACAAAGTTTTGTGCTTCCCTTATTTTTAACATTTTTTGTTGCTTTGTTGCGGTCCTGTTGTCTGCCGTCAGTCAGCTGACTGCCTAAAGCAGAACGTGAGGTTTAGAGTGGCAGCGCAGCATAATGTAAGGAGCAGGGTTTGTAACTGAAAGGTTGCAGGTTTGATTCCACGCTGGGGCGCTGCTGCTGTACCGTTGGGCAAGGTACCTAACCCAAAACTGCCTCAGTAAATATCCAGCTATATAAATGGATGACATGTAAAAATTGTTTTATCTGAATAAATTGCTCTGGATCAGAGCATCTGCTAAATGACAATAATGACTACTTGCTTGTGTTGTACTCTGCCTCACTTATATGTCACTTTGGATAAAAGCGCCTGCCAAATGAATAAATGTGTAATGTCAGTTATTAAGCGTGGCAATGATTCTGAGTGCTGTATTTGCACGTTGGGAATTGTAGTTCAAGACAAAAAGACTCTCACCATGCCTGTGGAGTAGAAAATGGACCATAAGCAAACTTCTGACACCTGCTTTGTGCACCTAAAGGGTGACAGGCTAAAATACAAGTCCCAAATGAGAAGCCACAGTGTGTGAGAGTGTCTTTTTGGTTTGTACATAGACACAGACACAGACAACCATGGTGAGACACTCAACCACACAGGGTGTTGGTCAGTGGAGAGAACACACCAGACAGACACCACCTGGTGGAATGTCCCCACAGTCTCGCATGACATCACCTAACAGGGCACCACATGACACATGGCACTACCACACATAGGGGGGGGGGGGGGGGTTTCCACAAGTGTTTCTTGGGCTCTGCTCTCAACCAAAACGCAGAAGTTTAAAAAAAAAAAAAAAACGATAAAGTGCAAGACACAGACGGCTTTTCTCAGAGCAGTGAGCTCTGCTTCCATGCCTCCGAGCAGAGGAACAAACTCCCGGAGCTTTAATGGGAGGCCAATTAGCGTGAGATTAGAGAGGACAGCGGAGACAGAGTCCAGGGAAATGAGCCCTGGAGAGGGATCAGACCGAGGTCAGCGGAGTGAAAAATAAACGGCCAAACTCACTCTGCAACAAGGAAATAAAGTGTGCTGTGAAATGGAGGAGAAATTCCTTTGCACAAGATTTTATCTGAAAGTCAGAATATGGAAGCATAATGATGTTTTAAATGGCTGCCTTTTTCTTTCAAAAGCAAGATTTTTTTTCATTATGAGGAAAATATGAAAAAAGCTTGCGAGTGCTGGGGAAAAATGATGACTGATGAACCCTCAGAGTTGCAATTGACAGTCCACCAACTGCGTTCCAGAGCTACCCAGCCCAGGTCATTATCAGCCAATGACAGAGCACAGAGTCAAACCCAGGTCAGTGCCTCAGCCCACCTGGAAGTCCCTCTCACTCATTCTGTATGCCCCAGGCAGTGTGGCCAGAAGCCTGTGCTCTCCCACTGCCTGTTACTCCTGTTGAACAGCATTAAAGCGTCTCAAGAGGAAGAAATGAAAAGATGAAAAAAGCTGCAGCCGCTCTGGCTCTAACTGGGCAGACGGAGTGGTGAGAGACAGCTCATGTAGCTTTCATTCCCTTCCATTCAATTTCCTGTATCAGACAATCAACACAGGAAGGAAACCGGGCTGAAATGACAAAAAAGAGCCGCAACAAATGGGCAAAACAGCTTCTCCACAGGGAGAGAGAGAGAGTCAGACAGAGAGAGTCAGACACAGAACAAGAGCAAGAGAGAGAGAGAGAGACACTCAAGACCCGTGAGAAATTGTGTTCCATTTTATTTTTTTGCTTGTCAGGCTTTCATTACCCTTTGCCTTGACACACACCATACAGTCAGACAGCTGTGGCCGATTGGTGAAGCCCAGCTCCCGGAGCTCTCCTTACAAACCGCATGAGCGGCTGTGGGGATGGGAACAGCGCCAGTGTAGCATGCAGCACCAGCACCGGGCTCTTTTCCTGCATGTTCACATGCATGCTTGCCGTGTTCCACGTTAGCTTTGCTGCAGCACTGCAGGTTTAATGCACTGAGCCACTGTCGGGGGTGACAGTGGCTCAGGAGGTAGAGCAGTCGACTAGGGATTGGAAGGTCCCTGGTTCGAATCTGGCTCAGAGTGTCGAAGTGTCCTTGAGCAAGACACTGAACGTAAGCTCCCAGTGGCCAGCTGGTAAGCCTGTATAGCAGCCTCTGCCACTGGTAGGTAGATGTGAGGCATATAACTGTAAAGTGCTTTGAGTACTCAACTGAGTAGAAAAGCGCTATATAAATGCAGTCCATTTAATGCGTTAAGGCCAGATATTCGGCTCTGCCATTTCCTCTGTCCCCCAGTCAACCTCCCTGCAGTGGAGATTCCGGTCGGTAACAGGATGCTCTGGTGATGTCTGCGTTGCAGTGCTTGCTGCGGATGTCTTACCATTCTCAACAGCACAAGGACATGTAGAAAAACAGAATGGGCCTGAATCTTTCTTCTCATTACAGCATAGAGAGGCGCAGAATTTGTGGTGTTCTTGACTCATTCTGCCACTTCCCTCTTGAAAACCGCGGCTGTTCGTGTACGTCAGTGTCTTTGAAGTGAAGAGACCACTGCAGGTTCTGTATGACGCATGCACACAGAGCTCGTCTTTTGTCCTGAATCGGAATTGTTAAAAAAAGAGCTGCATAGTTACATGTGTGCATATGCATGTGTGTGCGCATACATGTGTGTGTACTGTATGTGAGTGCATGTATGTATTTGCGTGTGTCTGTGTGTAGTAGTGAGTGCATGCATGTGTGCATGAACATGAGTGTATGTGTGCATGTCTAAGTGCGTTTGTGTGTGCACATATGTGTTGTGTGTGTGTATGTGTGCATGCATGTGTACATATAAGCGAACTTTTATAATGGTATTTCTTCGTCTGTGTGTGCATGTATATGTGTTGTGTGAATACACGTGTGTGAGCACGTACATATGCATGCCAGGGAGAGTGGATATATGTGAGTGTATATGCACATACAGTGCGTGTGTGTGTGTGTGCGTGTGTGTGCATGTATGTGTGTAAATGAGGGTGTATATATACGCATGTGTAAGTTAGCGCGTGCATCCACAAGTGTGTGCGTGTGTGTACATGTGCATGTAAGTGAGGGTGTACTTGTGTGTGTATAAGTGAGCGTGTGTGTCCGTGTGCGTCCGTGTATGTGTGTGTGTATAAGTGAGCGTGTGTGTCCGTGTGCGTCCGTGTATGTGTGTGTGTATAAGTGAGCGTGTGTGTCCGTGTGCGTTCGTGTATGTGTGTGTGTATAAGTGAGCGTGTGTGTCCGTGTGCGTCCGTGTATGTGTGTGTGTATAAGTGAGTGTGTGTGTCCGTGTGCGTCCGTGTATGTGTGTGTGTATAAGTGAGCGTGTGTGTCTGTGTGCGTCCGTGTATGTGGAGCTTGATACGTGCCCGCTGCCTTCGTTCCCTGTGCCGGTGTCACTCTCCTCAGCTCTCTCCCTATATCCTCCGGGACAAAGCCCAGGGGCCTGCTTTACCCGTTTTAACTTCAAAGAAAGACACAACGGCAGCCGTCCCCGCTCACGGAAATAGGCCATATTGACTATGTGCAAACGGGAGAGATATGATGATCTGAAGAATTTCCTCTTCCAGAGCAGAATCCGTCTCTTCAGCTCAGCTCCTACAACTGTGCTCAAAACCCTACACAGCTCTTCCTCTTTGAAGCTTGCGATAAATCATTCATTACCCATTGGCTTGCCTCTGGATGAAAACATGAATGTTTAAGTTTCCTTTAATGATAAACCTTATTCGCTTTTTTCCCTTTTTTTGCTCAAAACTTGATCAGACTGAAACAGACTTCTAAAAGTTTTAATCCCCTCTGTAAGGTCAGTGACTGATGATCAATGTCTATTCTCATCCACTAGATGGCGATATATTGCCTTTTTTCAGAGACCTTAACTGGGTAATTTTTAATCACGATTTATGTGGCTTATTTGATGAATCAAATCGATGTAAAACAAATTTCCAGATTTGCATGAGCAGAAAATTCAGGCGTAATGAAGCACTGACAAGTCAGCCTCAAACAATTAAAATGATCGATGGTGACAGTCTGAAATGATTAAAGCTGGGAGTGAAACACAGTGACACATTGAACCTAGTTTCACTGCACACAACAATGATTTGAAAGCTATTCCAGGGCAGTGATGAATTCTGCGCTAACCCCCCCACACACACATTCAGGATAATCAGAATGCAGCTGTTACTCATGAGATGCATTTACAGTTACAGAAAATTTGTAATTTGTAACTCTCGTAACCGAAAGGTTGCCGGTTCGATCCCCGCTGGGACACTGCTGCTGTACCCTTGGGCAAGGTACTTAACCCACAACTGCCTCAGTAAATATCCAGCTGTATAAATGGATAACATTGTAAAGAACTGTAACCTATGTAAGTCGCTTTGGATAAAAGCATCTGCTAAAAATGAATAAATGTAAATGTAATTCATTCAAAAAAATGAATCTATATGATCTATAGAATGATCTATTAAACGGGCAGGAGGGTAAGGTGGTAATGAGCAGGGTGCGTAAACAGAAGGTTGCAGGTTCAATTCTCTGCTGGGCCACCACTATTGTACCCCAGAATTGCCTCAGTAAACATCCAGCTGTATTCAATGGATAAAATATTAAACTATGTAAGAATCTCTGGATGAGAGCGTCTGCTAAATGACAGTAATATAATGCAATGGTACATTTATTTCCGCTCATGGGATTATTCATTATTATATTTATTTATTATTATATTTATTATTGTTCTTTTTGATCACAGCCACCACCACACGCCAGAGCAATGGTATGGTGGTGGTACGAGTGGCTGAAATAAAACCAAAGCAAGCCTGCAGTGAACCTGCGTTTCCTGAAAAGGTTCACCACGACCTTTCGAGCAGGGCATGATTTCAGAACAGTTTCAAAACCCAACACAGCTCAGAGTGAGCCTCTCAAATGCAAAACCTCAGGTTAAAAATGTTTTAGCCGGTTCATCACCATTTGTTTTTCCCATCAGTGATGCAGAAAGGATCGTCAGTGCTCTCTCTGAAAATACCGAGTCTTTTTTTTACCGAGTCTAAATTCCCAGGCTTTTTCTTGACAGCATCTTGCTCAAAATGCAGCAACAGGAGTCTTAGCTTGGGCGGTTGCACTCTTTTGGTTTCAAGGTGCTTCTGCTTTTAAGGTACAATGCTATTTATTAGTAAAGAGATACCAGTTCTCCCTTTTAAGTGTTGCTTTCAATTCTCTGTAAAGATACAGAGATAATTACAACCTGT
This sequence comes from Megalops cyprinoides, assembly GCF_013368585.1. NCBI lineage: Eukaryota > Metazoa > Chordata > Actinopteri > Elopiformes > Megalopidae > Megalops > Megalops cyprinoides. The sequence goes on from NC_050595.1 coordinate 3,640,572, forward strand.
ATGTTGTAATTCACATTCAGTTAAATACAGGTATACTTATATGTACTTATTTTCCTTTGTTTCATCTTTTAAAACGGCTAAATTTCTTTGTTTCCGGTGTTATGTATATTTGCACTGCTTCACACAGTGGCTGGAGTGTGTGTGAGAGGGATGGCGGAACAGCCGTACCATCACAGGGGAAGTCGTGCAACCAGCATGGTTACGATACGTAACTGCCACACGCTACCCAGGCCGTTGAGCGGCATTGTGGGAAGAACTTCACAGCCGATGTTTCAGAGATCAATTACTCCCAAATTAAGGCAGTTTCCCCCCCCCCCAAAAAAAAACAACTTAAACAGCAGAATGCATAGGATGTCAAAAATACAAAAGCTGTTGCCATGGATACAGGTGTCCACTTAGCAGGGCGAGGTAAGCCAATCACACAGCTCAGGGAGGTCTGGTCACAGTTTCTCTGAGCAGGTGGCTGGTCCAGTGCACGTCCCCCTCAGTGCATCTATCATGAGCTGCACTGGGGGGGGGGGGGTGGCCATTATTAATAATGCAAGTGCATCTGTCTGCCATCCCAGCCACTCCCACCATATGCCTGCGGTCATCTGTGCGCGGTCGCCAAGGGCGGCCTCTGAGCCGACCGCATGCTGACCACGAGCCATGCTATTGGGCCAGGCATGAGTCAGAGACAGCCAGCCCCACCCCCCAGCTCAGGGGGGACGACAAGGGAGTGGCTGTCCACCTGGTGCAGTCCCCCCCCCCCCCCCCCCCCCTATGCAGGGAGGGAGAAAGAAAACAATCATTAAAGAGAGAGAGGGATTTGGAGAGGCAGAAGGGATTACAGAGGGAGGATGAAAAAAAAGAGGCTTATGACATTTAACAAGCTGTATTCAACACTGTAAGTTAAAAAAAAAATCTTCAAAAAAGTGAGAGAAAGAGAGAAAGTAAATGAGGGAAGACAATGAGATGCCGTAATGGCAGCGTTAAACAGAACGAGAATGCGTGCTCCGTCATGTTTCATCACTTCTGCTTTATTCTCTGAAACTGGGAATTTCAGAGGGAGGGGTAGAGAGAGGAGAGGAGAGAGGGGGAGCCTGAAGAAGCAGTGAAAGATGGAAAGGATAGATGGAGGAGATTACAGAATGCGGAACGGGACAGGAAAAGCAAAGAAGCCGAGCCACACCTTCCATTACAATTCTAAACACACACACACGCACACACACACGCACACACGCACACACGCACACACACACACACACACACAATCCCTCACACACACACACAAACACACACAATCCCTCACACACACACACACACACACACAATCCCTCACACACACACACACACACACACACAATCCCTCACACACACACACACACACTCCCTCACACACACACACACTCCCACATACACTCACACACACACACTCCTTCACACACACACACACACTCCCTCACACACACACACACTCCTTCACACACACAATCTCACATCAAAAGATGCAAGTGAGAGCATTAGATTACTGTAATTATGTCTGGAAGCTTACAAAAGGAATGTAGCTTCCAGGATAACTTTTTTGAGATCATAAAACTGCATCCAACTTTTAAAGTCTGGCTTTGCTTGGAGCATTGCAGAAGTACTACAAACATTTTCCTCACCTGACAAAGATGCACGTACGATAACAGGTACAAGTCATCTTCTGAAATTTTGCCCAGAGAACATTCATTTTAACCCAGCGTACTATACTTAAGTCTTTCAGCGTTTAATATGTTTTTTTTCCCGGTTCCCACAAACTTGTTGTACCGCATCACGTTGAGAAATGATGCTTCCCCTATCACATGTGATTTGATGCCTGGTTTACTTTATAGAAATGTGTTGTTTTTTTTTTCAGTTTCGTTGTGTGTGGGCAGATGCCCTCAAATACAGAGCTGTAATCTCCTCGTTGAGTCATCTGCCTGGACTTCCCCCAGGGCTCTCGTCTGACGGTGGGAAAGGAGCTTGAAGAACAGCAAAACTGTTGGTGCCCAGGTGGCAGCAGGCCAGGGCCCCATTCGCCCAGAGGAGACCTGTGCAGATCGAGAAAAGATGGCAGTAATGTGTTTGTCCTTGTCTGTGTGCCTGTCACAGCACACAGCAAAACCAATAGGGTTAATTCAACACTACAAGTGTTTGTTTAACTCTGGAAACTGTCTGTATTGTCTCATGTTTACATTGCACTATTGGCAATTAGCAGACACTCTTATCCAGAGCAACTTACACAGAAAAAAACTTACAGTTTTACAGGTTATCCATTTATACACCTGGATATTTAGCAAGGCAATTGTGGGTTAAGTACCTTGCCCAGGGGCACAATGGCAGGCCCCGGTGGGGAATCGAACCAGCAACTTTTCAGTTATGAGTCCTGCTCCCTAACCACTATGCTCTGCTACCTCTCTCACTTTTGTACTTACAGAGTTGAATTAATGCTGTTGATTGTGGTCTAGCGCAGCAGCTCGGGAGGAACTCGGGCCTGACCAAAAGCGTGTCTAGACTCAGAGAAATACGCAGGGAAGGAAGCGGGTTCTGGGTGCTCAGCATGAGAACAGCCATTTCTGGGAAACGGACCACTCTGCCAAGTCTGATAAGGGCCCTGCTGTGGCGATCACAAACACGGCCACTGCTAGCAGAAATAATCCATGTTGACATGTTTCGTTTCTTTTCTATGTTTTTCCTTGTTTATTTACTTGCTGAGTCAGTTGAGTATGGGGTGTATTACAGAGAGAAGACTAAAGTAGGGGGAGTGTTACTGACGGGCGTTTAGACAGGGGTGTGTTACGAATGTAGGGTTAACTTAAGTCAGGGGTGTATTACAGGCTGAAGGTTAAAGTATGGGGAGTGTTATGCACAGGGGTTAAGACGGGTTCACTACAGACAGGGCTTAAATAGGGTTTACATGTTACAATCAGGGGGTAAGTAAAGGGTGTCTTACAGACAGTGGGTTCAGAAAAGTCTGAAGTCAGAAAAGTTACGAACGCATGGGGTTAACTGAAGTCAGGAGTGCGTTATAGGCAGGTTTAAATAAAGTCATGGCCAGGGGAAGAGATAGACAGTATCCGGAGTGCTGTTTGCTGCCTGTCGCTGTGGTGTCAGCACTTTCAGTGTGCTGAAACAAACCGCCGCTGAAGCCAGGCTGCCCGCACTTTGGCCTGTCGGTGCGAGGGGCCGTAACAATGTTATCTACAGGCAGCTAAAGGTGTCTGGAGATCATCTCACAGATACCGCCCGCTTGGTCACATTCATCACCGATATGATATTCCTTCCTATGCTTTATCCGTGGAGGTGATGTCACCAGAGAGAGGGAGTCGCTGACACACAGAGAGCAGAGAGTTCCTCCGCCCCCCTGTCGATGTGACTGGGCAGGACCCTCCCGAGTGCGGGCGTTAAACAGACACCTGGCTGTAATGCTATGCCACTGTGCCAACACCTGCACCTTCTCACTGAAAACCGTCTCTCCCTCCGTCACTCACAAAACAAACAGACATACCATTGTTACCCTGGGGCGCTGAGAGAGGCCCCTGAAAAGAGAAAGAGAGAGACAGACAGAGAGAGAAAGAGAGAAACCAGGTGCATCACGGCTTGCTGTTTCGATGCACGGCGCTCCCCTTGCGTGCCACTGGAACTTGACTTCAGGGCGCAGTAATCTTCAATAAACTTCTGTGGAGGCAGACATGGTATAAAAAGATCAGCCCGTGGTCACCGCATTCTAAGTACGTAACGATGAAACAAGCAGGAAAACCTTGTCCTGTGTAGATGAGAAACTTTTTCTCTCTCTTCATTCTAAAAGAGAAACAACTAATTATGCTATAATTACAACAATACAACCACACTGTGCTCCATTTTTGTACGTTTTTTCTTCCTCCTGCAAAGGCGTTCACGCAAAAACGCCCCCTTCCTTGCCACACGCGGTGCATGCACAGGCAGAGCGATGCCCACACCTCGGTCATGTTGGCAGACACTCCCTCTGGACTAGTTTCCGCTTTTTTCCGGACAGCACATCAGCGCTGCTACGGGACAGCGGTGCACCCTGCAGCGCGGCGGCGGGGTTTTTCAGGTCCGCCGGAGTGTATCCGAGAGCCGCAGACGTCGTTTCAGCAACTTGGAGTCTCCGAACGCGTGATTCCTCCTCTCTTGCGTGGGAAATGTGACTGCACGGTCGGCTGGACGCGTGACGGGCCGCGTTTGCGTGCGCAGCCGTTTGGCCATTCATGCTTCTGAGCGCAGCTGATAAAGAAGTGTCGCTCATATTTTACAATCCGTCGGACCACTTCCTGACAGCTCATAAAGCAATCATCGCCGCAGAGAACTGCGCGCTGGAAAGGTAAACTCGACCTCGCTCAGCTTGCTTTTCTGATCTGCTAAATTGTAATGTAACATGGGGAAAAATATGATCTAAAAAATTATCAACAAAGAGTTAGCTTTTCGTTAATTTATCTTCATCTTGTCCGCTCTGCTTTCCAGCTTTTAAACATAACACATTGGAATTTTACACCATCTTTCAAAAACACAAAGGCTTCAGTTTGTCGTTTTAAAAGAATGTTTTTTTTATATGTGTCAGGATGAAATAGACTATAATATCATTGGTGATTAGGCTATAAGAAGAAGTACAGGTGTCTGGACTGCAGTACTCGAATTCAGCTACATCAAAAACATTCTTTGTTTATTCGTGGGAGTTATTTCACTGCGTGCCGTAGTGTGGGATGACTTCGTGTCATCTTTTCTTTCTCGGATGTCGCTTTTGTCGCATTTGTCTTTGTTTGCCGTGGATTGAGCGCGCCGGTGCGACATGATTCTTGACGCCTTGCTTTTGGCCACCGGCGCTTTGTTCTTGAGGGAAAGTGAATGGCATTCAGGTGCCTTCCCTTCCTTAGTTTAACTCCCAACTAGTCTCATAGACAAAATAAAAATATGACTCAAGGTAAAGCAAGTGGAATTTAACCCTGCGGGCTGGCGGAGCTCGGTGTCTCCAGCGCCCTTGTTTCAGTTCTGGCTACATTATGATTAGACCTTTACCTGCAGAAAATTTTACCAACAGCCAATTAGCGAATCCACGACGTGAATAACATAATAGAACTGCGGTGTAGTAACCACGTAATTTTTGTAATAAGGTTTTAAAGATATATAGGCCTATACTGTTAACACAGCCATTTTTTCTTTGAAACAAACAACTGCCCACAGCGTTTAATACAGTTAAAGGCTATTTAACATATACACCATGGCGAAAAAGATGCTGTTTTGTGGACACATAATGACCACAGAATAAAGTGCGAATTAAGATGTTAGTAACATAAATAATTACCTGCTAGTTTAATTACTTTACATTGTTATCTGGGTAGTTTTCACGGTATCACCAAGCCTTTAATTATTATAAAACAATTTTTGGATAATTATTTTCTAGACTGAAGTATGCTGCACACCTACTGAATGGTGCACGGCTGTAACATTGCTTGTGTTTGCAAAGTTGTGCGAGTTCAAATTAAAAGTTTATGTTTTTTATTTTTATTTATTTATTTATTTGTGTGTAGTGGAATATTCCATAGAGATTTGCTCTGTGTTTCTGAAACAGCTAATCACGTCTCCAGTAATCTTTCACGATGTAAAACAGTGTCCTTTTCTTTGCCTACGCAAACGGCAGCTACGATGCGTCTTTTCTGTTTGCTTGGTTTTCCTGTCTGCACCATACTGGTTAGAAGAAGCGAGCACCTGCGTTTCCACAGACTGCGTGCAAAGGGCGCTGCGCAAACACCCCAGTAGCTCAGAAGTTGTTCGGGCTTTAGCACGACTTCCCAGCCGGTTAAATCAGTTCACTCTGCGGTGTCCTGTGGTCCTGACCCCGGAGTAGCAGGGGAAACCCCTGCTCTAGCGCAAAGTACACCAGCAGAAATTATTTTTGGTGTCGGGTACATGTCCCAAAGCATGCTTCAGCCTCTTCAAGACGGAGTCTGCCCTCTGCTTCTCAGAAGAAATACCATGTCAAGCAGAGACCATAATGGCCGTCTTTGCTAATGAGTCACACGTGTTAGTCTGTAAAGTCCCCTCATCTGAGATATGGAAGGCTGCACAATTACAATATTAAGCTACCCAATCAGCTCAACCTCATGTTTGATTTTTCACACTGATGATTTAATGTAGTATCTAGAAACAGAAGGTCTTGGAGAGTTCATCAGTGTGAGGTCGTGTATAAGGAGGTGCGGACATCTGAGACAGAGTGTGAACTGCATGTGGAAGGCTTGGCATCACAAAAAAATTAGCAGCTGAAGTCAGACATGCACATGTGTGTTACTCTGTGTGTGTGTGTGTGTGTGTGTGTGTGCTCGCGCGCATTCATACATGTGTACGTGTCCGGGTGTGTGTGTGTGTGTGTATGTATGTCAGTGTACTATGTGTAGTGCCGCTGTCATTGTAGTTTCATTAGCAGTCCCTGCATGGTGTAACAATTCAACCACAGCCAAATTTCACCCTCTTGAAAAGGCACAGTGTGTTAAGTCTCTTTAAACCTGTAATAAGCAAGTGTGTTAGTGAGAAGGTAAAAAGTTCAGTGTTTAGACTGTGAAAAATGATCTACTTTACTTCACTTTTTTGTAAGGTTGAGGTTACTGATCTAGGACACTTTGTGTGACAAAAGTTCCACTCATCAAAATATTTGTCCTAAACATCATGTCTTTTGCACACAAAAGAAAGCCTGTCCCTTGTATTTCTGATTTCATGTCACAGCCTTAATAAAATTCATGTTTTGAAAAGGAGTGGACGTTTCTCAAGGCTAACCAATTGGCCTTTGCTATGCTATGCTAAGTTTAATCTGCAGACCTTGCTTGACTCGGACACTAATTTGCTACAGTTTTATTAAAAAAAAAAATTTTTTAAAAAGAATGTTTTTCTGCTACTCCGTCTGTGCAAGTGGAGACATGCCAGGCTGAAGGTCAGACTGAGGCAGGATTAGCTCCCCCGCCCCCCCAGCCTCCTGGCCCCGCCATGGGCAGTGCTGAGAAGTGAATGGGGACATTCTTTACCCCGGCACAACTGAGCCGGGACAATAGACTGGGAGCTGCAGGGGAAGTAGAAAGAGGCGTGGCTCCGCCCTTCTCAAATAAAAAAAAGTCTCTCAGGGTGAACTTGTTGTTTCTGGGAAGTAATGCGTTTTTTTTTTTTTTTTTGGTAACCGTAGGTTTGAAGTTCAGCTTTTTTGTGCATTTTGATGTGATTGTGGTGTAGCTGACGGTGGCGAGTACAACCCCCCCCCCCCTCCCCGCCCCCCCCAACCACGCCCCCCTGTTAGCTGCGTCGGCGCCCCCGGTTGCGCCGCGCAGCTGCAGAGCTGTGAAAAGCACACCAGAGCTGCAGAACCGGTCCGCTGGCGCAGACGGAAAGACCAGCAGAAACACGCTGCCTCGGATCATAACACAGGGGCCCGCCGGGTCTGCTCTCGCATGCGATAAACCCTTGCAGAAGCTAATAATAATAATAATAATAATAATAATATAATTTAAAACTTGCATGTATCTGTCTTCATCCTGTCAGATCCATTTAGAATGACCTGTTAAAGAAAAAAAAAAACAACTTAATAACCCACATACACAGAGTTTTGTGAGGACTGAGAGTTTTCCCCAGATTCAGTCCTGTCCTCTACAGAGACTCAGTGAGGGAGGGAAACGTCTCAAATGCCTCCAAGGTGGGGTGAGTAACTCAAACAGTAAAGCGGGGAGTTATCGTGTTTTTATCTAGTACGGCCCTCCCAAGAGGAACACGGCCTCTTGCAGTTTGCCGCTGCGGTCGGGAGAACGCGGGAGAACTTCCTCTTCAGAAGCGCGCGAGCGTGATCCCGAGCAGCTCAGTGGTTAAGGTTACGGCTCTCAGTCCACGCTCAGCTCTACAGCACGGGTTCGATCCCAGCCGTGTCATCAGCCAGTGATGGCTGGGAGCCCAGCAGGCACCTGCAGGATGCAGGGATGACATCAGCAGAGTTTAGCTCCCTGTGCTGCGTCATGGCCGAGGTGTGAGTGCGATGGACGATTTCGTTCTCCATTCCCGCATCAGTGAGGAGGCTGTGCAGTTGTGAGGAACGGAACATATCCAACTGGCTGCATAAAGGGGAACAAGCATTGAAATTAGATATGTAAGCAATTTTGTGTCATTTTTACACTCTCCCGTGGCCCTATGGGTAATGCAGTCCACCGTCCTAATCTGCCAAAGGGACCAGTGACATCAGAATCCAATGCGGTATTCACATTCAGTCCGTAAAGCTAAAGAACCTTTGGACCAGCTTTATGCCAGGTCTGTTCCAAGTTCAGCCATAAAGCCAAGATTAAATGCTTGGTTTTTGCTAGTTTCTGCTAAACTCATCACCGACTGGAATCTGGCTACGTCAGGCTTCTTAAATACTGAATGTGATCTGTTATCACCGCTCACTTTGGCCGTCTGACAGAGCAGCGGTTTACAATCTCTCTGTTGCATATCAGACATAACAGAGTTTGAGGGCATTAATAATTTTGCAGGGCGTTCGAACCCTTTGCCTTGGCAGTTTTTTTTTTGTGCGTGAACTCGTTACATGTTTAGTGTGTTCAGATAGAGGAGCCGACAGGTTATCAGCCGTCTGATCGTGGTGACATTGTTGCAGAAACGTGGTGACCGCACAGCATCTCCCCACATCCTCCAGCACATCCCTTATTCTCATAGTCTCAGAGGACCCTTCAGAGGAGGGTAAAAACAAGGCATGTTTATCTCACTTAATCTCACTTAAACGGCTTCAAAGTGGCTTTATAAATGATTCAGTTGAGCGGAATCTGGTTCGTGAGGCATTTTTAGCTGAGTCACAGTCATTCCAGTATGTGTGTGGAGTCAGTGCACGGCTGGTGAATAATTGCGTTGTGACGTACTCCTCAAAAAGGGTAGAGGAGTTTGAAATTAACTTGGGGGACCTCACAGTGCCTTTCTTTGTGTGTGTGAGTGCGTGTGCATGTGTGTATGTGTGTGTGTGTGTGTGTGTGTGTGTGTCTGCGTGCACATTTGTGTTTGTGTGGATGTGTGTGAGTGTGTGCCACCAGCCACCACTGTGGAGATGCATAGCAGACACTTTGCCCCACTGTCACCCTTGCACCCCCCTTCTAGGCACAGCCCCCTTTCTGCTGAGCCCTCAGGCAGGAGAGAGCAGTAAGGCTGCTAGCCACCCTAACTGACCCCTGCACCTACATATCTCACTGACAGCATGGCTGTGGAGCTGTGGTCAGTGCATTAGTATGTTGTAAGTCTGAAATACGGTTGTGGTAACAGGCTAACAGACAGTGATGTAACAGTTCCACACCTCCCCTTCCTCAGAACTGTGATTCAGTGGTTTTGACAAGCTGATAAATGTCCTAGTATAAATTCTCATATTTTTCATTCTTGCTTCTATTTAAAACTGGTTGGCAACTCACTTTTTCCCACACCTCCACCATCTCTCTCCCTCTCTCTCTCTCTCTCCTGCTAACACACCCCACCATCTCTATCTATCATTTTCTCTCCATTTCACTTCCTTCTTTCTCGACCTCAGTGCGGGCCATACGCAGTCAAATGAGAGGATAAACCCAGTGAGAAAGGGTACAAAATTCCACTCTGACATGCTGGGACACAGCCGCTCCCCCCCCCACCCCACCTACCCTATCAGATTCTGAAACGCTAGCATCTCTGTGCCTCCCTGTGTGTAGGTTTGTGTGTGTTTTCGTTTTAAACAGAAATAACACAGCGTTACTCAGCAGCGAAATTCTCATTTCAAAACCAAAATACTCGTGATCGCAAAATTAGCACCTTTACATGCCATTGTAGGCTGTGTCAGTTTTTCTAAATATAATGGCCAATTAGGCGTATGAGAAATATGTCTTACTGTGTTACAGTGAATAAAACGCAAAAAAGTCAGAGACATCCGCAAAGAGTTTTCACAGAGCTAATATAAGATTAATGATTAAGGAAAGTTAATTATCCATTTTGGAAAGCACCGGTGTGTGCAGAAAGAGATGTCAAATAACTAGTACATTTGCATTTAGTTATCTATTGTGTGGAAGGACACAGCCACTGACCAAAATGCCATTAAAATAATATTTGAGGAGTGGAACAGCAGAAACCAAACACAGAGATGAAGTTCCTTTGAAAAGGGGATGGTGGCATGCACTTTAATTAGCAGTGAATACAGTGTATCATATTACATTAACTTACTGTCATTTAGCAGACATTCTTATCCAGAGCAACTTACATAGGTTAAAATTTTAGCCATTCATACAACTGGATCGTTACTAAGAGAACTGTCGGTTAAGTACCCTGTCCAAGGGTATAACAGCAGTACCCCAGAGGGGAATGGAACCAGCAGCCTTTCGGTTACGAGCCTTTCGGTGATGCGCAGAGCCCTGTAGCAGAGGACAGCCGCTGCAGAACGGAGCTGTTTTCACTCTCCGAGTGCCTGAACTGCGCTGATCGAGACACTGGATGTTAAGGAGGCGTGTTTTTTGTGAAAGGATGAGGCATTTGCACAGGCGGGCTGTGTTTCAGGGAGTCTCTGAGCACTCTAATGTTCTCACTGTGGAATGCTGCAGTTTCGTAAAGAGATGCCCTGCTTCTCTTTATTCTCGCAGAGGTCGGAGGTCAAAGGTCAAAGCCTGACAATGAAGCAGGAAAAATCAAGACACATCCTGAGACTGGCTGTTCTTCTAGCCCTCCTCCGACATGGTGAGATACGGACTCATATAGCAATACTAACCCAAAAGTTAACTGAGTATGTACTGAAACATGGGACAGGGCAACAACAATGGCAAAACCATATCAGATTTTGAGGTCTCAATATCCATAAGCTCAGATGTGAGCTTTTCTGTAAGTAATACTGTATGCCATTTTTGAAACACTGCCACATCTAATGCCACTTTCCAAACAGGAGTGAGTGAAACTGACAGGGACTTCCAGATGTGCGGGACGTGGGCGCACAGCCGACGACCCCGAAATCTCTGGTTTGACATGAAGAAAGGGTGCGGGAACGTGACCATCAGGGCCAACGCGAGCACGCTGTCGATCAACGGGTGCATCATGGGCAGCTGTGAGAACTCCTCCACCATCCCCCTGGGCTCAGCCCAGGGGAACACCACACACTTCTGTGTGTTCTTCAACCCCCTGCTGGACCTGCTGCAGGTGGAGGTTGGCAGGCAGAACCACACTCTCTGCGGGCTCGCGGGCCTTCAGGAGTCCTGCTGTACCGGGCTCTCGCGAGTCGAAAACAAACCAGCCACCGAGGATTATGGGATATGGAATGGAAGCATCAAAGGGGATGTAATGAATGAGAATCGACAGGAAATGTACATGTTCGAGGGTGAAAACAACAAGTGCAGTAAGCAGACGTTTCTTCTTCATTAATAAGAGTAAAATCAATGAAAAAGTAGTCTGATGTTTCATTTTTCCCTTTTATCTGCACATTCATAGCGTATAACGCCACAGCCACTGGTACCAAGCACGGTTGCCTTAGTACAGAATTAATAAGAATTAATACAGAATTAGGAATTCAAACACTTGACTCACGTTGTCCCCCCTTTTTTTTTCGTGTTTTGCAGAAGCTGACCTTTGTAGAGAAGCTGGAGAGAAACCCCAGCGGGTGGACAGGTAAGTCGGGCCCAGAGTGAAGCCCCTCCTCCTCCCAGCTCTGGGTGCGGAGGTCTCCGTTTGCCGTGCGCGCGCTCGATGGTGCGAAATGACACCTAGCAATAACAGGAAGTGATCAGCTGGCTTCGGCAGTCTTCTTTTATATGTAGATGAAAGTGATGCGGTAAGTGCTGTCCAGAGTGAAGCTCTGAGGTTTAGCAACAGGAAGCTGAGCTGCACATGTCAATTTAGAGGATGGGCGTCGACAGGTTCGCGCACGTATGACAAGGGCATCTCGTGAGTTAATGCATGGTGTGTGTGTGTGTGTCTGTGTGTGTGTGTGTGTGTGAGTACTTGTCATGGTGAAGATGCAATGCACCAACACATGTAAATTTGATGCACTATGACAGGGAGGCACAGCAGTTTGGTATCACTACAAAGCTTAATGCAATTCTGTCTCACTGCAGAGTAACTGCTTTATGTTAAAGACAGGAGAAACGGCAAGGTGTTGTCCCTGTACACCCTGCCCTGCAAAACTGATCCAGGATCAGCATACCCAACCCTAATCATAACTCCACATGTTATATGAGGAAAGGCTGAAAGTGATCCAGGATCTGTGGTGTGGTGGTGATCCCTGTCTCTCTGTCCCTGCAGCATAGAGAAGGCGGTGATGAGGTCAGGGAAGATGGGGAGGACTGACCTGCCTTGCGCTCAGGGGTCTGTGATGGAGCTGAAGAAGGGGTCCCGTGGTCTGAATGTCACCTTCACTGTAAGAGAGCAGCTTAAGGTCACGCCCGTCTCCTGCAGGGAGAAACCCGAAACCAGAACTAGGTGGAACCGCAAAGTTACGGTTCCCGAGTTTCTGCTGCCTTTTGGGTGTATTCAGTTTAGCCACCAAAAGTGCTTTTTCCCTTTGCTGAGGGAAACCGGAACGGTTTAAACGCTGGCGGTTTGGGAGAGACTGAGGACAGAGCAAGCTATGGGAGCACATTTGTGTTTTGTTTAATCTCCACGCAAATAAAAGATAAATACTTCCTGTTGCTGGGAACATAAGAACATATATATCTCCAGGATTAACAGCAAACTTCTTTTGCTCTTTGTACCAGTATCTGTTTGCCATTGTGTAAAAAAAATTTGATATTCCACAATCTGCTCTGATTGGCTGAGCAGGATAGTGGGCAGGAACTTTACTTTCAGAGAGATTGTGGAAACAGGAGCAGGAATCCTGTAAGCTTTTCAGCTGGAGGCTGTATTACCGGCTGGTGCCAGTTCCAATAATGAGGCTATATATATAGCTGAGGCTAATTTACAAGTCTGAGACTGAATAAATCAAGTGAAAGCACCGTTCATAAACTCTGTGTGTGTGTTGCACACAGCCGACGAAACGTGGACACCCCAAGATGCCACCATCGGTGCACCTGCCTCCTTCTCTGGTGTCCTCTGAGAAATGGAGTGCCAAGGTGGTGCTGACATACTTCAGCGTGCCCACGCTGTTCCAGGTACCACAGCTGGGCCTCGGGTCCAGCTCTTCTCCCCTGTGGCTGTGGCTGTGTGTGTTTGGTTCGGTGTGTGTGTGAGTCTCACCCTGTGGCTGTGTGTGTTTGGTTCGTTGTGTGTTTGGTTCGGTGTGTGTGAGTCTCACCCTGTGGCTGTGTGTGTTTGGTTCGGTGTGTGTGAGTCTCACCCTGTGGCTGTGTGTGTTTGGTTCGGTGTGTGTTTGGTTCGTTGTGTGTTTGGTTCTGTGTGTGTGAGTCTCACCCTGTGGCTGTGTGTGTTTGGTTCGGTGTGTGTGTGAGTCTCACCCTGTGGCTGTGTGTGTTTGGTTCGGTGTGTGTGAGTCTCACCCTGTGGCTGTGTGTGTTTGGTTCGGTGTGTGTTTGGTTCGGTGTGTGTGTTTGGTTCGGTGTGTGTTTGGTTCGGTGTGTGTGAGTCTCACCCTGTGGCTGTGTGTGTTTGGTTCGGTGTGTGTTTGGTTCGGTGTGTGTGAGTCTCACCCTGTGGCTGTGTGTGTTTGGTTCGGTGTGTGTGAGTCTCACCCTGTGGCTGTGTGTGTTTGGTTCGGTGTGTGTTTGGTTCGGTGTGTGTGAGTCTCACCCTGTGGCTGTGTGTGTTTGGTTCGGTGTGTGTGAGTCTCACCCTGTGGCTGTGTGTGTTGGTTCGGTGTGTGTTTGGTTCGGTGTGTGTGAGTCTCACCCTGTGGCTGTGTGCTCCGCAGAGGAGAGGAGGAGAGGAGAAGAGGAAGGAGCTCATTCTGAAGGAGGTGGTGGGGATCTCAGTGGAGAACGAGGTCATCTCCGGCCTGCCCGAGCCCGTGAAGATCACGTTTCACCACGACACCCTGCCTGTGAGTCAGGGGGTGCTCCCCATGCGCCCATGGGAGGGGGGAGGAGGGAGGGGAACCCCACGAGTCACTCCTCACGGTCTGAGCGTATACACCGGAATGCCCCCCACTGCCATGGGCCGTCCCTCAGAACCAACCTCAACCACCCAAGCTAAACTCACACTGGCACAGCTGCCTACACACTCAAACAGAAATCATTTTATTCCTTCTTCTTCGTTTTCAAATTCATTATTACTCGTTTGATCTGTATCGAGGTCGATTTTCATAGCTTAATGCTCTTTTTTTGGTTTTACAGTGCTTTATTTATGCACCGGGACACTTGCTGAAGCGAGTCATGCTAGCTGAAGTGTGCAATGTCAGTGCAATGCAACCTGCGTGCTCACTAGGGTTCCTGAAAATAAAGTGAGAATGCATTTGAGTATGAACCCCAGGGGAAGGTGTTCAGCAGAGCATGCCGAGCACAGGGCCAGGGCAGTGGGCACCAGAGGCAGAATGAGAAGGGCTTGCTGCATCCCTCCAAAGGCTTTGATCGGGATTTATTTTATTTATTTTCTCACAGGGACCGTTTCATTTCCCTAAATGCCCCTCGGTGTACGGTTCTCCAACAGCTAACGTCCCCACGCTAAACTACTGTCATTTAGCAGATGCTCTTATCCAGAGTGAATGAATTACGGTAACAGTAGCTGGGTATCAGCTGCAGGGCTGAGAGCAAATTTCTCACCTTAGCAGAAACGCAGAGTGAAATTCTCCCCTACAGCGCGTCTCCGACGCCTTTCTCCGCCGTTATCTCACACCACACGGCTTCCTTTTACAGTGTCTGCTGCCGGGCGCAAAAGAAACCACTTCAAAAAGCCAGCATCGCTTCTGGCGTGAAAGGGAAAAGCGAATATGTAAGATCTCAGGGATGAGGCCTGAAGAACGTACTTGGCTCTTATCTTGGCTCTTATCAGCCTGACGCTGAATGAGGAGGAAGAAGTCTGGTTGTTGAAACAGCTCTGTAGTCTGACAGAGATCCCGTGTGATAACCTAGGCTGGGCTTCCTGCAAGCTAACGAAAAATGCAAATTGCATGCAATCATAAAAGGAAGACAGTATTCATTCAATATTAAATGCTCAGTGTGATGTAGGGATAATGTCACCACCTTGTGGCTAAATAGTTTTATTTACATTTAATTTTCAATTTATTTATTTATTTATGTATTTATTTATTTTTTTTTACAGAAAAATGAAACAACTCAATGTGCTTCCTGGGACACAAGGAGAGGTAAAAGATATGCAAATATGAAATTTTCATCTCATTTGTATAATATTTCTAAGAAAGCCATGGAAAAAGTCAGATAAAACTTGATTGTTGATGTTATATGATGAAGTTGTATTAGCATTGCTGCTGGTATTGTCATGCTTTGGTCATTGCTCAGACAAGGAGCTGGGACACAAGCATGCATGCGTTCGGAGTCACAGACGTACATGTCATTTAACATACAGTGAAGTATTTGGACAGTGACAGCTCTTGGGACCTCATATTGAGAGTTCACAGCAACAGCTTCCAAATGCAAATTCCACATTTGGAATCAACTTCAGACCTTTTTACTGCTTAATTGTTAATAAAATAACAAGGGAATAGCCCACACCTGGCCATGAAACAGCTTCTCAGTCAATTGTCCAATTACTTTTGAGCCCCTGAAAATGGGGGGGACCATGTATAAAAATTGCTGTAATTCTTAACGGTTTATATGATATTTTTGTTAAACCCCTTGAATTAAAGCTGAAAGTCTGCACCTCATTCACATCTTGACTGCTTCATTTTAAATCCATTGTGGTGGCATACAGAGCCAAAATCATGAAAATTGTGTCACTGTCCAAATACTTATGGACCTAACTGTACATGTGTGAGTCCCAGGCTGGCAGTGAGAGCTCTGAGTGCAATGATCACTTTAGTTGTCACACACCAGTGCAGACATAGAATTGTTGACTCACTCCAGACCCTGAGGTAGAGTGGAGAGACGAGGGGTGTAAGACAATCCGGAAGTTTCCCAACGAAACCGAGTGCCAATGTGACCATCTCACCTACTTCGCCATCCTGGTGGTGCGTATCGTTGTCCTCTTTGTTATGTTTTAGTGCCCCCTACAGCTGAGACACCTCAATTGCAGCCTGTGTGGATTTACTGCAAATCTGGACACCAACAGCTTTTACATGACATTTACATTTACTCATTTGGCAGACGCTTTTATCCAAAGCGACTTACAAGTGAGGTACAATACAACACCAACAGCTCTCTGTGACTCTGTGTCTCTTTCAGTCAGCAAACACATATTTTTATGTACTCAGTTTCACGATTAGCATATGTATGTCTTGCAGAATCTTTAGAGTCTTCAGTCCAGATGCTATCCATCTATAAACCTTTGTGCTTCCATGTGAACTTCCTTGTTTTTGTGGAGAATGGCAGTGTCTAATCTGAGGTTCGCAGCCTGCAACTCTCTCATTTCAACCTGAGCGTGCTTAAGCCCAGCAGAAACTATGAAAAGCGTTTTATTTTCAGCACCTGTGTCAGCTGCATAACCTCAGCACCTGAGACCTCAGTGAGCGCTCAGGTGAATGGTCTGTCTCTAACGCTGTGCTGACTCTGTCCCTCAGCAACTGAAGCCACGGGTGAAAGTGCCCCACCTGGTGGCCCTGACGTACATCTCGGCTGTGTGCTGTGCCATCTCTGTCTTCAGCTGCATCATCCTCATCTCCGCTCTCACGCGGGCACAGAGGTACGCTGCGGCCCTGCTTCCACCAACGACCTGTGCCTGGATATATTGCACACTGGTTATATTCTACATACTCCTTGCCTGATTATATCCTGCACTGTTCCCTGCCTGGTTATAGTCAACACATTTTCTGCCTGGTTATAGTCCACATACTGTCTACGTGGTTATATTCCACAATGTTCTCTGGCTGGTTATATTCCACACTGTTCTCTGCCTGGTTATATTCCACTTACTGTCTACGTGGTTATATTCCACAATGTTCTCTGGCTGGTTATATTCCACACATCTCTCTGCCTGATTATATTCCACACATTCTCTGCCTGGTTATATTCCACAGTGTGAATATCTGCGAGTCTGAGCGGTGCAGTACAGTGTGTGTGTGTGTGTGTGTGTGTGTGTGAGAGAGAGAGAGAGAGAGAGAGAGGGAGAGAGAGAGTGAGAGAGAGAGAGAAAGGGGACCTGACGCTTGAGTATCTTAGTAGAGATCGCTCACGAGGCATCTCGGGCGTCTCGGGCGCTAAGGGATGCTAACATGGGTGCTTCTGTGACAGGAGGACCGGGCAGGACCAGTCCAGGCCCATCCACCGCAGCCTGGCAGTGGCCCTCTTACTGCTGACCCTGCTCTTCCTCCTGGCCGGGGTGCTGGCCAACCTGGAGAACAAAAGCCTCTGCGTCGCCATGGGGGCCTTGCTGCACTACGCCCTCCTCTGCTCCTTCACCTGGATGGCCATCGAGGTCTTCAACGCCTTCTGGCTCATCTACAGGGTGCTGAAGCCCCTCCCCAAACACTACGCCCTAAACCTGATTGGCTTCGGTAGGTGGAGCCGTCTCACACACACAGAAACAGACACTCACAACATGACGTCTGAATGATACATTCATTTCAGTGAGCTTGCAGATCATGGGCTCCCTCTGGTGGTGGGAAAGAGTATTACACTAGCCCCTAGAGTCACACTACATTATGCATGTGTGTATGTAGTCATCCTGTATTTACAATAAAACTACCAACCATGTGTAATTTTTGTTGAATACAGGTATATATATTCAATATGCAAATAATAATGCCCACAAAGAGGCAGTACAATGGAGAATGCCATGTTTTTCTTATACCTTCCTCATCCAACAAACAGTGTTTGAGAACTATCAAAACACTGTAAAATGCTGGTCTATTTTCCAAGGAATGAACACCATTTTGATTCTTTAAACAATAACTTCACCATGTTTAAAAAAATTGATTCTTGATTTTCCTGAGCCACACTGACATCTACAGCGGATCCAAAACATGCCGCATTAACACACGAGCTGTACGTGAGACACGCACCTGACTCCCCGCCTTTGCTCATCAGTCAGGGTTCGAGGGTTAAAGGTTAAAGGTTATTCGTTGAGTTCGAGGGTTAAAGGTTAAAGGTTAAAGGTTATTCGTTTCCACTCTCAGGCTTGCCCGCTGTCCTCATCATCCTGTTTGGAACCACTTGTGACGTTTACGGCCTGCGAGAGATAGAATCGAATGATGAGATCACCGTTCCCCACAAAATGTGAGTCCTATCTGTGATTAAAGGAAGACTGTGGGGCTTGCACTACCAAATTAATGAGGTTCAGTTTTTCTTTTATCATTTTTTTATTATCATGATTTTAGGATCTGAAGTATTTTAGGTATCTGAATACTCATCAGTTTTATTTTGGCATGATCAAGCATTATGAAATCTCGAATATGAGTCTGTGAGGTACTTTCTCTTTGAAGCCAGCATGCCTTTTTAATGTGGTATTCCCGCAGGTGTTGGATCAAGAACAACACCAGTGGTTCTCTGCTCCACTATGGCACCAACATCAGCTTCCTGGCCTGTTTGGTGTGTGCGGGCGTGGCCATGCTGTGCCTGGTTCTGAAGAAGGTGCAGAACCGGGCTGAGTGGAAGCAGAACCGGGTCGCTTTCCTAAGCCTCTGGGGCCTCAGCTGTCTGTTTGGCTCCACCTGGGGCCTGGCCTTCCTGGATTTCGGCGCCCTCTCTGTGGCTGTCCTGTTCCTCTGCTCCATTCTCAACTCCCTGCAGGGTGAGTACGCGCTCTGTTCAGCTGTCGCCCCCAGCAACCAGCCAGCTAGCGGCCAGCTTCCCTCCGCAGCCACTTCTCAATGTCAAAGGTCAAAGGTCGGAGGTGACAGCCTGGAGTTTCTGCAGAAGTGGAGGGCACGAAGGATGGGTTATATGAGAGAATGAAGTCAAGTGGGGAAAAAAAGACAAAAGTCTTGTGTGTGTGTGTTCCTACGTGTGCGTGTGTGTCTCATACAGGTATGCGATGAGACACTGAACTCACGATACGATATATTTCGCGAAATGGAATTTAGAAGATGAAATTATTTCAAAATGATATTCCCTCAAGAAATAAGGCTGATAAGAAAACAAAAATACAACATGATTGAACAAGAAAGTCTTTTTCTTTCTTCAGATATCAAACCCCTATAAATGTCAATATTCATGATGTACCATCGTTTTTTTGTACTAGGCTATATCATCTTTACAAAATGGGTCCACAATTGGCTGAAGTCTGCTTAGCTAGAGCCTACATAAACTAAAACGAGAGACCAAAACGAAGCAAATTTGATTACATGAAATCGCCAATGAAAGTAGGACCTAGTGTGTCACGATAATTATTGCAACTTCATCTAAATGATGATGACTCGACTGCTCTCTGTGTTAGAGTATATCTTTATACTGCTCTGTTTGTATTACAGATCCTCTCTTCATACTAGTCTGTTGTATTAGAGGGTTTCTCTTGACACCACTGTGTATGTATGTGTTACAAAGGTTTTCCTCCAGCTTCTCTCTGTGTGTTACACAGTCTTCCTTAATGCTGATCTCAGTGTTACAGAGTTTCTCTTCATAATGTGTGTGTGTTACAGTGTCTGTCTCTCTCTTCATGCTGGTGTGTGTGTGTTACAGTGTCTCTCTCTCTTCATGCTGGTGTGTGTGTGTTACAGTGTCTCTCTCTCTCTCTTCGTGCTGGTGTGTGTGTGTGTTACAGTGTCTCTCTTCATGCTGGTGTGTGTGTGTGTTACAGTGTCTCTCTCTCTTCGTGTTGGTGTGTGTGTGTTACAGTGTCTCTCTCTCTTCGTGCTGGTGTGTGTGTGTTACAGTGTCTCTCTCTCTCTTCATGCTGGTGTGTGTGTGTGTGTTACAGAGTGTCTCTCTCTCTTCATGCTAGTGTGTGTGTGTTACAGTGTCTCTCTCTCTTCGTGCTGGTGTGTGTGTGTGTTACAGTGTCTCTCTCTCTTCATGCTGGTGTGTGTGTGTGTGACAGTGTCTCTCTCTCTTCATGCTGGTGTGTGTGTGTTACAGTGTCTCTCTCTCTTCGTGCTGGTGTGTGTGTGTTACAGTGTCTCTCTCTCTTCATGCTGGTGTGTGTGTGTTACAGTGTCTCTCTCTCTTCATGCTGGTGTGTGTGTGTTACAGTGTCTCTCTCTCTCTTCATGCTGGTGTGTGTGTTACAGTGTCTCTCTCTCTTCATGCTGGTGTGTGTGTGTTACAGTGTCTCTCTCTCTTCATGCTGGTGTGTGTGTGTTACAGTGTCTCTCTCTCTCTTCATGCTGGTGTGTGTGTGTTACAGTGTCTCTCTCTCTCTTCATGCTGGTGTGTGTGTGTTACAGAGTGTCTCTCTCTCTTCGTGCTGGTGTGTGTGTGTTACAGAGTGTCTCTCTCTCTTCGTGCTGGTGTGTGTGTTACAGAGTGTCTCTCTCTCTTCGTGCTGGTGTGTGTGTGTTACAGAGTCTCTCTCTCTTCGTGCTGGTGTGTGTGTGTTACAGTGTCTCTCTTCATACCCCTCTGTTTGCAGGTTTCTTCCTCATGTTGCGATTCTACATTCTGAAGAGGATGTGGAAGAAGAGTGCAGTGACTCAGGAAGAAGGCAGCAGCTCAGCCACAACCAAACAGCACATGCTGCAGGAGCCGGAGAAAAGTTAGGGAGCCAATCAGGGATGTCTGAGCACTGTAGGGAGCCAATCAGGGAGGACGGAGCTCCGTACAGACACTGTGTACCTAGGATAAGCTTTTTTTTATTTTAGATACCCTATTGGCCTTTTTTTCTTGGTGAATGTATACTGTATTTTGTTGTGCTTTTATCAGTAATCATACTGTATGTGGCACTTTAGCTTTTTAGCTCACCATGCTACTGAGGGATTACTTACTGAGTGATACTACTGCTGTTTTGTTATTAGGAGGCTTGTTTGAAAGCTCTCTTGAAACTTCTCAATGAGTATCAGTAGAAACAAAGATGTGTTGTTATGTGACACATTGTATCATGTAGTATAAAAAAATGCACATGGATACAGTAGAATAATGTTTTTGTTTAAGTTGCTTTTGTGAAGCTGTATGCTCTTTGTGTGTATATACACATATCTGAAAAGCATTGGTCCCTCTTGGGCCATCACGAGTCTCCTAACGTAGGCCTAACAGAGACGCACCGATCGCCGTTGTTCCGAAACATTCCACGTGGAATGTGTCGTCGTGTTACCGTGTTCTAGAACATCACCTACAGGTGGCAACAGCCTGACGCAGCAAAGCGGTTCCTTTTCCCACAGGTCATTTCAGGCTCTTTTAGATTTAGCCTTTTCGACAGCACTGAAGCGCTGCTTTCTCTAAAGCTTTCTAACCGAACATAAGATGTGGTTTTGAAGCTTTTTTTTTTTTTTGCACTTTCCTTCGTAGCACAGTTTAGGTGTGAAGAAACGGTAAAAATATATTTTTACATGGGCTCTTTTTGTAAAAGTTTTGTATGCCAAGTAACTTTTTCAGCTTAGATATACATGTACATATAACTAAATGAAACTTTATTTGTTATTTGTGTAATCATCATTAAAGTATTTTGGAAAATAATTTATTCCTTTTCAGTGTTCTTTTCATGGGAATTTGAATTTAAAATCAGTGAGCTGCATTTCTGATCAACATCGAGGTGCCCCATTCCCAGATTGCATTGATACGAAACCCCTCACAAAGCATCTGCTGTGCCAAGCAAAGTTTGGGTTTGGCAAGACTTCTTAAATCCGAAGGTACTCTGTGAAGGGGCCTACAGGTGGAGTTGGACCCATGGCGTCCTCGCTCTTCACTGGGGGCTCGGTTTCCTGTAAATCATGCTTCGTTTAGCAGAAATTAGGAGTGAGGCAGGTCCGTTTCAAAAGCGCAGTCACAAGACGATTGCCGCGACTGGGAGGAAAATTACTCAACAGGACTTGGAAGGGGGATCACTTGATTACTACAGCTTCCTTTGTGTGAGAGTGTGTGTGTGTGTGTGTGTGTGTGATAAAGGCTACATAAGTTCACCATAATAAACAGTACAATATAATACTATTACTATATTTATATATTTAAAAATAAAATGTATTCATATTGATTGTATAACAAGATATATATTGATAAGGATGTTTAATATAAATGTTTACATTTAATTTTGTGAATTAATTACATTTTTTATTTAAATTTGATATATGTATTTAATATAAGAGAATATTTGCGGAAGGTTACCACAGAGTAATCACATAAACCTGTGCATTCTTTCTGTATGTATGAAACAACCTGCCCAACAGGCATACATATCATAACACATTGGCTGGCCTGGCCTACCCCCCACACTCACACACACACACTCACACACACATACACATACACATACACACACACACACACACACACACACACACACACACACACACACAGTTGCCAATGTGTTGCAGATTGCGGTTCTGAAATCTGCCCACACACAGCCATAAGTAGGCTTCCAGGCCAGGCAGGCATCAGCCCCCTTATACAGCTGAGCTAGCTGGGATGAGCTAACCCTAACCCTAACCCTAACCCTAACCCCTTATACAGCTGAGCTAGCTGGGATGAGCTAACCCTAACCCTAACCCTAACCCTAACCCCTTATACAGCTGAGCTAGCTGGGATGAGCTAACCCTAACCCTAACCCCTTATACAGCTGAGCTAGCTGGGATGAGCTAACCCTAACTCTAACCCCTTATACAGCTGAGCTAGCTGGGATGAACAGCGTCACCTTGCTTTGCTTTCTGGTGCCCATTCCCCCGGGATGGGAGCACACGCTAAGCTTTCCGGACAGCGCTGTGCACAGCTGTGGTCTCCATGGAGACTGGAGCACCATTCGCCCCGCAAACACACTGTACATGATATGCGTGAAGCCAGGGTTTTCATACTGTGAGAACTGGAGTATGGAATATTCCCCAGCCTACAGACTGAGGGCTCTGAGCTGCACTGAAATGAACTGGAGACCAAGTGACAAATAACTGCTGTGGTGGTGGTGGTGGTGGTGGTGGGGGGGGGGGGGGGGATTCTACAGATGGAGGTGTGTAAGAGGCTATGGTGTTTCAGCATATGCAGGAACACAGGTTTGGTTTTCTGTTGTAGTTACAGTACATCTTCACGCTAGTGGGAGAAATTCACAATTAACACACACATACTGTATGCTGATTGTACACAATGTCATGAAGCCATGTCTTTCACCTACTTTTTCATGCGGATGCACATGCTGGAGAGGGCCACTGGCGGCAGCGGCAGGCTGATGTCACCCTCTGCAATGAAAGAATTGTTCCAATTACAGTAGGACGCATCAAAACGTGTTCCTCAAAATCGGCGGGAGGGGGAAATACCTATTGCTTCACTTCATGTGATGTCATCTAACAGTAACCTCACCTACTACAAACAGCAGTTGTTTTTCCTTAGAACTTCTCTACTCACCGAATCAGTTGTGTTTGCACAACAGTGGTATGAGACACGTCACATACGAGCGCTTGTCTGTGTGCTGCTGTGGCTGGTCCAGGTGTGTGTGTGTGTGTGTGTGTGTGTGTGTGTGTGTGTGTGTGTGTGTGTGAAAATGCGCGTGTCTGTGGTGTAGGACTCGCAAAAAAGTCACAACAAAACAAAAGCACTGAGCATTCAGTTTCATGTGTGACCAAAAAGATTACGCATGTCTGTCAGAAGGACAGATAGGCCCATTGTCTGCTGTAAATGAATCCTTTCTTTTCCTCTCTGACGAAGATTGCAACCATGTCGAAATCCAGGAAGATTTTTCCAAATGGGAGTAGAGTTCCATCCTTAAGAGCACTGGAACTACAAATAGGAGCTGGAGTGTTAAACTACACCAAAGCGACGAACCCTCAGAAAGGGTATATGATATAATATAATATAATATAATATAACATTGTGATTAAATTCACACAGTATACCTCATGTATTTAGTAAATGCTGACATGTTGACAACCAGAAAATGTGTCGCATCCAGAAGCAAACCTTTCTTCGTTTCGTGTTGGAAAGATTATTTTTGGTTACCCCATATAACACATTAACCATTAACCTTTTGAACTGCTGTATCTTTTCCTGTTAGAGAAAGCCGGCATGGAGTGGATTGTTTAGAGGAGAACCGTAACAGCACATGAAGGTCAGGTTCATTGTTTTGTGCACCGGTATCAGTACCAATAAGGCCAGGAATGTGGAATAGGTCATGTGTGAACAGAGAGAACAAAGGTCAAAGATTAAACTGCCTGTCTATCAGCTTGCTGGGCACCCCAGGGCCACCGCCATATCTTACACACACCCATTTGAACTGGATGACATTCACTCAAGTACTTCAGCTCATGTATGTTGCTTGTGAAGGCAGCGCGGGCTTCTTAATCATGTAGGCCTCAATCAAACAACTTTGCTCTCATTTTTCAAATGGTCAGAAGTCAAAAATCTCACTTACGGTCGTCTCTGCCACGGACACCAGGACCACAAAACGCGCTGCAGTAACCTTATGTCAGGTGCTCAGTTAAAGGCATTCAACGTGCATTTCTCACAGGTGATTATTTGTAGTTTTTGTGCGTTTACTACTTTGTGTACTACTGTCTTAATGCGCCACTTTAATAAACGTCTACAAAACAAAATTCAAACACTTCACAGCAAAATCAATACTGTTAAATCAACACCGTAAGTGTAAAAGTGTGACAACATAGACACTTTTCAGAGTTAAATGATAGCACTGGAATTGCTAGTGTTGAATTAACCCTATTGATTTTGCTGAAATCCACAGACAGCACGGCAGAGTGCTCTCCCTGATGTCCATCGCAGCATTTAAACAGCAGAAGGAGCGCCTGCCCTGGTGGCTTTCAGTCTTGTGCTCGTGTCTCTCTGGACGTCCCCAAATTCACCCCCGCCCCCGCCCTGAGATCTCACTTCCCCTGTGAGCGAGGGATGACACAGCGAATACAACGCAAACATCTTCTGTCTGCATGGAAAAGCAGATTCCAGCAGCCAGCGCTAATGTGAAGCTGCCCACCCCTCCCCCACACCGCCCCCGCTGCCCGAAGGGGACACCCAGCCAGCCAGGGGTTCGGAAATTCCAGCTGGGCAGACTTCGTTCCAAAAACAACAGAGACTCCGGGGAATGGTACCCTCTGCTGCCAATGGCAGCTGCTGACTGACAGCCGTCTATAAGCAAGGCAAGAAACAGCTTCACTACCTCACCCAGTGTTTTGATGTTTCTGATTCTTATCTGTTTTTCTCCCCCCTTCCTATCTCTCTCTCTCTCTCTCTCTCTCTCTCTCCCTCTCTCTCGAAGGCTGAACGTCACCATGTATTACTAGGCATTACACATTACACGCCACCCATTACTAAGCATTACATTTTTCCTGTTATGGCCAAATGACAGCTTTGACCCAGATCATCACACCCCCCGTGGTTGTTGACCAGTAGATTATTTTGTTCTAGAATGCAGTGGGAAGTCTTATCGAGTCCCATGGTTGCCGTGGTGATGGCGGGCTGACGATCATGTTTGTTTCAGTATGTGGTCACAGCACCGCTCCGATAACCTTCACCGCACACAGTGGGTGGGGGCCCAACCCCCCTCGCCATTGGGAGGGGGAGGGATCTGTGCCTGGTTCCACACATGTTGTGGGGTGAGGTGGGGGGGGGGGGGGGGGGGGGGGGGGTGAGCAGACTTACATAACTACATTTTCCATTTTCTATGACTGAAAATTAAAAATAGCTTCCCTCCGGCTGCAGGGGGAAGTTTGTAGGCTGTTGCGCCATTGAATTTTATCTGGGTTGAGAAATGCCTGAAGGGGGACCATCACTGCTAATGTAAACCTGCTGCTTCTCACGACTCATACAAATCAACGCAGGTGTTTTCCCAATATCATTCTGTCAATAGCTGTCATACAGCCAAAATAACAACAATAAATAATAACAATAATAATCATCATCATCATCATCATCATCATCATCATCGCTACATCCAGGCTGTTCAATCGAAACACATGAGAGACCCTGCAGCTCAGTGCATTTCTTGACTCTGCGGCTAACTCCACGTACAACACAGCCACAAGTTTTTGGGTGATGTCATTTATAGGGAACCTACAATGAACACGGACCGTTCAGCGGGGTAGTTCTGGTGTAAGATCTTGGTGTTTGGGGGATAGAGGTAAACACAGCACAAGGGTATGAGTAATGGGGTTACTCTGACGTACTGCATGCATAGTGGTCAGGAGCGGGGTTCATGACCAAAAGGTTGCTGGTTCGATTCCCTGCTGGGGGCACTGCTGTTGTTCCCTTGGACGAGGTACTTATTGTACAAATGCCTCAGTATGTCCAGCTGTATGAAGGGATAAAACTGTAAGTCCCTCCGGATAACAGCATCTCCTAAATGACAGTAATGTAATGCAACGGATGCAGGTGTCATTCAAACGGTAAGCCCCCACTGAACAGGTATGAGATAGTGAAGGGGAACTCAGCGATGACATCACTACCCTTTAAACCAACAGGCCTTGGGCTCACTAACTGGAACCCCTTCTGCCTCATGTTGTCATTTCGCATAAGGCAAACAATGATCTTGCTTCCTTTTACGATACCCTGGAGGGCTGACCTCTCTCAGAGCTCTGAGCGAATGGAGGGCCACGTTGCTTTGTGTAATAGACTGGGCAGCAGGGCAGCATACTGGTAAGGAGCAGAGGTCGTAACCTGAAGGTTGCTGGTTCGACTCCCCACCAGGGCACTGCTGCTGCACCCTTGGGACAAGGTACTTAACCAGAATTGCCTCAGTACATATCCAGCTGTAAAAATGGATAACATGTAAAAAATTGTAACCCACGGAAGTCGCTCTGGATAAGAGTGTCTGCTAAATTACATTAATGTAATGTAATTTAACATGGTCCCCGTCACACAAGGTGTACAGGAAAGAATTCTTCCTTAACGGCATAATGTGAGATAAGTGAACCCTTTAAAATACAATACTAACAGCACAATTCTGCCTTAGGTGGCAGTTAACTAGATCAACATCCTATCAGTAGGAACTTTCCTTCCAGTCATAGGTACTGCAGGCAGTGGCAAATACTGATATAACATTGCATAATAAAACATACCTCATAAACACTTGGATAACATACCGCTGGAGCCAGGCCAATGGCAAAACGGCAAAATACCAGCATGACTGATAAAACGTATTGTGGGGAAATCAGACAATGGACATTTCTCCAGGGTGCGAAACCGAAAACTCTGCGGTAGGAGATAAGAGGTAAGAATGGTAACAGGGAAGGATGCCAGCTCTCAGGTAGGTGTGACCTGGTTCATAGCCAGACACACAAAAAAAAGAGACACATTTATGTGAAGTTTGAAACAATGCTATCACAGTGCCACAGCATCAAAGGAAAATCGCCATGGCGACGCGTTTAGCCGGGGTCTGAGATACAGGCCTAAGTAAACGCAAACAGGTAAAGAACATCAGAGGTGAGAGTTTGTGTTTTATAGTTTCCTGTTGCCGCTCACTCACTCGACACTCTTACAGAATCTAATTAAGAGTAAAACGCCTCACCGGGGCAAACGAATGGAATGAATTTTAATTTCCTGAGGAATGTTGCTCTACATCCTCTGAGGAACCCGTTACAGCATCTCTTTCACCTGATACCACAGTGCCATGTTCTTGTGACATTTGTACAACGTGCTGTGGCATTATTTGCCAGCTTTCTGAACCCTCCAAAGGAAAGTGAATTAAGGTTCTCAGTATGAGGAGGAAAAAGTGCCCAAGAGAAGATATAACAAGGGACATTTAGCTGCAGACAAAATGTGAAATAGCAGCCTTTACTCACTATTTATTTTCTCTCTACTTAATGTTGACTGATTTGTAACCCACACAATAAGTTACATTCTTACACTCTGAATACTTGACTCCCACATTCTGTATTAAAAATATTGTTGTAACATATGTATTATACACAGTATTGTAACGTATATAGCAGTACATTTTTAATATGAGACACTCTGCAGAATATTTAATACTCTATAAATAAAATAATCTGGAAAAAGATGTCTGCTGTTTGGTGAATTCTCTACTTTCCCTAAAAAGTGTTGGTAAAGCACTCTGACGATAGAATTGCTTAAGACCAGAGGACGCTCAGGCAGGGGGTTTGATTCGGGGATTTCTGAAAACTACGCGGCCACAGTGGGCCGAGGTAAACACACCAAGTTACAGCATGCGGAAGAGTCAAAGCGGGGCAGATCTCAGAGCGCTTCATAACGCCAAGTCGCAGCGACAGCCAGTTGTCGAGCAAGTAAGTTCATCTGTAATAACTAATATTACATTTAAAAAAAGTATTACTTATATATACTCAGTTTTATGCTGCACGCTGGTTTGTATACAGAGTAGGCGATTCGGTTACGCAGAGAAAATGATTTTTCTTTTTGATACTGTGCAAGGTTATTTTGTTGAACAACTGAAACTCTTAATTGAATTTAAAATTCGTTTTGAATTACCGCTGTTGCCTCCTTTGATTGCTGTGTACAGATGTAAATATTTCGATCTATCGTGGTGGCTAAGTGCTGCAGTGCGGTCAGTCAGAACTCAAGACAGCTGGGACTTTCCACTCCTTCAATTTATTGGCTGTTCTGAGCGCTGTTTTCCTGCCTGCGCTCCGTTGTAGCAGTGAGGATCGGATGACTTCATTCTCAGACTTCCTTTCACTTTCTCGGAGAGCTTTTAGTCGTGTCCCGAGACTGGTTCTTCTGCGTGCTGATGTTTTGTTGACAAGGAGTTTTCTGGAAGCTTAAAGGTGAAGGTGAAAAAAAAGAAAACACTAGAAATGATAACAGCGTACAACTAGCTATATCTTACCAAAACTGAATTTGGTTGCATTTTGCCGTGGTAGCGAGTCTACGTAAGGATTTTGTTTTTCTGCCTTCAGACGCCTGTGTCGTGCTGTCCCGCAGACGCGACGATGGCACAGCCTGGCCCGCTGCTGACGATCCCGGAGCAGGACGTGCGGGACGTGGTCCTCACCCGCACCAGCGCCGGCGCCTGCCTGCGCGGCTGCCACCGCAGGACCGGTCGCTTCGTCACACTCAAGCTTCTGCCGCTGCGTTCGGCTTCGGAAAGGTGAGGGTGCGCTGACCGGGAGCAGTTTCTGTATTTCAGATAGCCACTCATGGTTATTAGGAGTCATTTTCTGTGCAAAGATACGGAGTTGCAGTTTTTAACATGTAAAGACCAGAAACAAATCTAGAAATAGGCCTACGTGGTTTTCCTGCTCTAAATATGCTAGAACATTAAGAATGCTTAATTGCATTTATTTAATACCATATCTTTATCTAAGCTAAAGTCATTTAATGAAAACATTTTTGAGAGTGGGAAAGCTTTAGACTGCCCCTCCAGAGTGTTTGATTGACTATGGGAAGCTCTCTGTGATATTGTTTTGCACATCATATCATCTCCAAAGCATTTCCATAAGCTTGGAGACCATCCGTGTTTCAGATCACATCTCTAAATTACAAATCGTAATACTTGAGTTAAGTATTATTTTTATACCTTACTGCTGTGTATGATTGAAGGGTGTGTTTCAGAACTCCTCCCACATGTGGAGATGTGATGGTCTGGATAATACCTTAAACACGTGACATTAAAACAAGACTAAAGGGTGGACAAGTCTTGTCAAATTTATTTGTAATACTGGTAATATCAGATAATACTATATGACTAAAAAGACACAGCCTCCCACTTGAAATTCATTAACACCTACATATATTCAGATGATGACACAGTTTCATCATTGGTCCCAGATAAGGTTCTCACTGTGGCTGACTGGAAGCAGTGCATCAGGAAAGAGAATGATGTAGAGCGTGGGTAAAAGAGATGAGCCGTCCTGTCACCGCTTTCCCTTCTCACTGTGAGAAAACAGCCGAGCCACGGGCAGCTGGCTCACCTCAGACAGGCCTGTGGTATTTCAGAGCCGCAATTCCACCGATTCCGTTTCACTCGGCTTTGGAATGCGGCCCTCCGCTCCCTGCCGTTCCCATGGTGACCAGCCGCCGCAGGGGATTTCTGAGCTGCAGATGGGTCAGGTGACTCTCCTGTCTGTCTCTGTTGGTTTTGGCAGCCAGTGGAGCGAGAGAGCCCTGGGAGACCTGGAGCTGGTCAGACGGGCTTGTTCGGAGCGGGTTCTGGCCCCTCTGGGCTTGTACCGGGCGCGGTGGCTGGTGGGGACAGTGTCTGAGTGGATGCCTGGGGGTTCCCTTCACTCTCTGCTCTATGAGGTACGCCAGAAACTACATCAGTGGCCTCCAGATACAGAGAAGTGAATTTATTTCACTTTCTCTCATTATTTGTTATCAACATGACATTAAGAACAGTACAAAGGCATCGTGAGTTGTTAATTTAACCACTGAACTGGTGTGGAAATCCCCTCTTTTCATGGACAAAGGAGATGGTATTTGGGCTCATGAATAAAATAGCAACCTGCTCATTGACACAAAAATACCACAAGAAAAAATACAAAGAATCTTCTTGCTTGAGAGGAACATACATATCCCGAGGCACGGTGTTTATGACCAAGGTCTTAGCTGTGCAGTTTAATCTGTTCAAGCTTACTGAATGCACTGTACTTTGGCCTTTAACAATTCATAGCAACTCTTTTTATATATTTAACTCTAAATGTAGATACCCCTATTTCCCAAACAATTCCGTCAGTGTTGAGGTTTGGGGGGAGTTGGAATTCAGAGTTTAATTCAGTACATACTCTATTCACAATCTGAAAGTTGTACTCAATGCTTAAATCTTAAATTCTAGTTCTTTCCACTCATATTCACTACTGAACTTGGTTCCAAAAACTGACTCTGTCCTCAACACAAAATGGGTCTCAGAAATGACCCAGAACCTGTATGTGTAATGAGTGACAGAAATGAATGTTGTCATACTGTTTCATCTCAGATGCAGGTGTACCCTGAATTCCCTATGCCCCTCCGGCTCAGGATCCTATTGGATGTGGCTGAAGGGTTGTCCCACCTACACTCCATCCCAGTCTCCCACCAGGCCCTGAAATCCACCAACGTGCTGCTGGATCATCAGTACCGGGCCAAGGTACCGGCACCCAAGTCTACCTGAAACCTTTCCTTCCTCACTTGGCTGAGCAGCTCGAAGGATCCAAAGGCACTCACTGTGATGAGGTCACACGCTGTCAGTTGATGCAGTTTTCTTCATTCAACTTGGGCCTGAGCCACAATGTGTTAAACTGAATGCGGTTTTCTTCAGCCTCAGGGGCAAATTCTTCAAATAGGCCTTATGGGTTGACAGCAGTTTATCTATTTTCCCACCTCCTTTAGTTTTTCTAACCAACAGGAGACTGCCATTATTATTGTGTTTACAATAATAGTAATGGATTGTATTTACATAGGACCTTTCAAAAATCTCTGTGAGTGAGGTTATTCACCTCAACCTCCACTAATACACAGCACCCACATGGGTGAAGCTGGGTCGTCATTTCTCACCAGAATTCTCACCACACATCAGTTGAGATGGAGCAGGAGGGAATTACTTATCAAATTAAACAGAGGGGTTATTAGCTTGCCAGACAGACAGGGTCTGCTAGGGAATTAGACCAAGACACACGTCATTCTTTGTGATAAGTGCCATTGGATCTATAATGATCACAGTGATCCAATACCTCAGTTTAGCCTGTCATCTGAAAGACGGGGCCACGTTCAGGGTCCTGGTTCAGGCTTCTGCTCATGTGGCTCAGCTTAGCACCCAGGTGCGGGTCTCATGGGCCGTCCCCCTGTCCCTGTGCTCTCCAGGTGTGTGACCTTGGCCCATGGAGTGGGCGGAGCACAGCCTCGACTTGCTACGAGGGGACTGGCCCCTGCATCAGGGACCTGGCGTACCTGTCACCTGAGCAGCTCCGAGGGGAAACGCCCTCAACGGAGGCAGACATGTACAGGTGAGTGTGTGGGAGGCGGCCCAGTAACGCCTACAGAAAGACTGCAAGCTGGATACCTGATTTCCCTGTTTAAAGGAGGAACGGGTGGTTCACATGTGGGATGAAAAAGGTAGAAGCTGTGGTTGAAACATTAGGGAACTAAATCTATGCAGTTTAGAGCAGGTGCTGGAAGCAGTACATTATATTACATTCATTTCGCAGACACTCTTATCCAAAGCTACTTTCAGCACAATAAAACAGAAGTGTATCCATTCAAGTTATATGAGCAACAGTGTCGGACCAGACACTTCCAGACCAGTGAGTCTGAGCGCGCTATAACACTGTTCAAGCACTACCACAAGTTCACTTGTGCTAACCTGAAACCAGACAGCCGAGAAACGAAGGGAAGCCAAGTAGATTCACTACCATACATTAGACAGTCACTAGATCACAGTATCCGTAACACATTGTGATACTATATGTAAAATAAGTAGCAAGTAGTATCAGTAGCAGTTGTTACTGGCATTACTGACATTGCTATACAGTAGTCCTTTCAAGGTAGTACTGTTTAGAGGCTCATCCACCAGGCAGCTTTAGCTAAGCAAACATAGCACAGGTAGTGATTAAAAGCCGATCGTTCATATTTTTACATTTACATGATCAACACCTAGCAAGCACTCTCATCCACAGTGACTTACAAAGTGCATCTAATGAAGGGAAACTGCACAAACAGGACACCGCTAACCACAAATTAGCAAGCGTCAGTGTCTTAAGCGTGGTGCCGAGATCGCAACAGTGTATCTAGATCAGCACGTAAGCGCAACACAACGTACACAGAGGTGGGGCTATACTGTTTCAAACAATGCTAACACATACCCTGAATTAAAGCTTCCCCATGTATAATTACACATAATTGTACAGCAAAAGATCGCAACAAAAGCACAGGGATATTACTATTTGTAATTTAAAAAATCACACATCATTCACGCTAGGTTGTTGTTATTCAGGGCCCACAAAGCAATCATGTAGGCCAACTATTTCTGTAAATGTTGTTAGATTACAGTCACAGCGTGATTATAATGTTTTCATCATGTGGTTTTCGCATCGAGCTAGAATATGTAGAAAAACTGTTGAAATCTTAATAAAAAACAAGGCTAATAAATAATAGTTGCCCATATTCCAGCTATGCTTGGTCCCTTAATTCATTTAGAATTCAGAGCTGATTTTACTGAGAGCTGTTTGGCTACAGAAGTACAGTAAAATTCCTATCCATTTTATAGCACTGTTTTGGTAGAGCGCTGTGACAGAAACTGCCATACTATAAACTGTAATTTGTCAGAATATGACAGTGTTCTGACAGAAACAAGCTACAATACAATATAATATGCTCAGAGAGAAGGCAACTGCGATACTACAGACTGTTAGGGGTGTTCAGACGGATGTCAGCTAAACCTTTATCCCTGTGTCTTCTCTAGCTTCGGGATACTGCTTTGGGAGACCTTGAAGAGAAGAGCTCCATATGAAAGTAGGACACTGGAATATTTTATGCACCCTCTTCAAAATGTAGAACAGAGTGTGCATGTCTGTGTGAGTGAGTGAGTGAGTGTGTGTGAGTGTGTGTGTGTGTGTGTGAGTGTGTGTGTGAGTGTGTGTGTGTGTGTGTGTGTGTGTGTGTGTGTGTATATGGGTACAGTAAAACTTGTAGTGCCATTAGTGCAGGGGTTGCAGAGCGGGTTTAGAAATGTTCTGAGAAGGTCATATTAAAAAGAAAAAGAAAAAGAGAAAAGTGAGTTGTGCAAAACTTCCCAGTAGTCACTGAGCTAGAGGCCGCCCTTCCACGTCCAAGGCTGAGATCTGCTGAATCAGTGTGTTACTTGCATGATGTGGCATTTCCACCGGAGGTCGGGGAGGAGTCACTCTGTTGAACGGTGACGATGCACAGCAATGCGCAGTGGCAGAGAGAGCATGAGTGTGCGAGTGAGACGTGTGTCAGCCTTCCTCTCCCTGACTCAGTGGTAGCCCTCTTTCCAAAGCAACCCAAAGGTCACCGCGTTCAGACGCGAGGGGCTCTGTGCATCAGCGTTTTGCAACGCTCTGCCTTTTAAGAAAACTCGCCTTTTTATCGCACCCCCGGCTGTCCACGGAACACAGACACCACGTTAGCTACTGTTAGGGCTGTGACACGGGGGGGGGGGGGGGGGGGGATTTCGTGTTTTTTTGACTTCTTGGCTCTGGCCAATGGAAAGAGGAGGGGAAACAGAGGGCATGTGTGTGAGGTTCCTTTCCTACTGTCTGAGGGCGGAAAGGAGAAGTGGCTGGTAGACTTAATTTGGGACAGAGGGCAAGCGGGTGGTGGGGGCAGTGGGCAGGCTGGAACAGCAGAGGTTCAGGAAACGGCGAAAGCAGAAAATGACACGTGTTCCTGTCCTCCTGTCCGTCACACAGATATCAGCCGGCCACAGGAACTGCTGCTGTCTGTGCACAGCGGGGTGCGGCCGGGCGTGGAGGGCGAGGCCCCGCCTCCCGGGGTGCCCCACGGCCACGCCCTCACCCAGCTCGTGGCCCGCTGCTGGAGCAGTGATCCACAGAAACGCCCCACTGCTGTCGGTAAGGAGCGCAGTGCGTTTGACAGGGCTGCAGCGCCCTCTGCTGGCCTCTTTATGTGACACACACACACACACACACACACACACACACACACACACACACACACACACACACGTCACCCATTCATCTTTACATTGGTAATCCTGGCTCTGTGCAAAACTGACTCCAGATCAGTCCACTGCAAAATAATAAATAAGTTGCAACTCTCTGCTCCCTCACTGCCTGATCAGAGAAGAGTGATCATGAGGCAACACGAGAGCAGTTTGGAATATAAACCATTATAGTAAGTTGCCTTAAAAAATATTATAACAGAGTATTTTCCTCCTCACCAATGTGATATTTGTTAATGCAGTAAGTCATTAAACAGGTTTACAGCTAGGCTGGGCTGTAAATAAATAAGAGGTGTTTTATCTCCAGGTTCAGCCAATAAGAAGTGAATAAAATCAGGAAGTGAATTTGACACCAGCCTTCCGATCACCCACACTGAGCCAGTAGTATTTGCCATGTGCAGTGAGGGACTGACCCAAGCCTTGTGATTTCCTCACCCCTCCTCTTCCTCTGTCCATCCTCAGACTGCATGCTGGAGCTGAGGAAGGCGCTGGCGACCTTTCACCCCGAGGCTGCCGCCCGGGCTGCCCTCCAGCTGAAAGAGAGCAAGGTACCCATCCGGCACCCCCCCCCCCCCCCCCCCCACAGCCCTCACTCAGCACTGATCTCTGGTCAGTGCCGAACACGTGAGCTTATCCGTTTAAGCACTCTGCTTGTGACCAGAGGTCAGTGTTTCTGAAGGGGAGTGAGGAGAGACGGAGCAGCCCGTAACTGCGCAGCAAACAGATCAGACAATGAATGCGTGCACACTGAAGAGTAGCATAGCGGTTAAGGAGCAGGACTTGTAGCCAAAAGGTTTTTGGTTCGATTCCCCACCGGGGCACTGCTGCTGTACCCTTGGGCAAGGTACTTAACCTACAACTGCCTCGGTAAATATGCAGCTGTATAAATGGATAATATTGTCAAAACTGTAACCGATGTAAGTCACTCTGGATAAGAGCATCTGCTAAATGGCAATAATGTGATATAATAATGTAATAATGTAATGTAACAGGAGGCGTGATGTCTTCTGTCTTGTGTCCAGGAGAGGGCGCTGCAGGGATGTAAAGCCCAACAGGCTGAGGAAATGAAGCTGGAGATCAATAATCTGGAGGTAAGGGGAGGTGTGTGCAGTGCAGCCTCGCTACTCTGTGCCTGTGACAGGTGCCTGAGGCTTTACGCCTAAACCAGTGATTTAAAGCGGCTTAGCGAAGCTCAGAATGAAGCGTTATGGCTCAGCTAATGGTTTGAAAGGGTTTAAATTCAGCACAACTGGCCAAGCTCGCTTGTGTATGGTTAGCTCGTTAGGCAACGTCGCCCTAACAGCAAAAGTGAGAGAATGGTTAGTGTCTTCTGTATCATAGATCTGCCTTTTTCAGCGAATTACACGTTAAATGTCTTGTTGAACTGACGAGTTGTCTGTTGTTACTAAGGGGGTTGATTAGTGTCCACTTTGTGTGGTGGGGGCAGGTGACTCCCCTACAATAGTCATAACCCTACCCTTCCTCTGCCATTCACCTGGGTGGGAACCACTGTCTCGGCCTGTCTCTCCTCATCAGCTCTACGGTGGCTGCAAGGACACAAAAAGCACCGGCACAAAGACAGTGCCCATGGATCGGGTCCAGGCATCCACACCATCCCCACCACCCCACAGTCCCAGCAACACTCCCCCGAAAAGCCCCTCCCCGCCCCCCCAGGGGAGGACCACACCCTCCCAAGGGAGGACCACGCCCCCCCAGGGGAGGACCACACCCCAGACCACTAGCTGCAGAGGTGAGATCGACTGATATCAAGAAACACGAAATGAGAGAGTAGACTGTAACCAGCCAGGATAAGCTATGCTTGCTACCCAAATGAAAGAAGGTTTGAAAATGAAATGAATAATCAATGCATAAAGCAATGTCTTTATTTCCGCCCTCGTGGCCTCGTCCCTCATGCGACTCCTGTGTGTTTTCCCAGGGTGTGGGAGTCCCCCCCTCTCCCAGCCGAGCCGGAGTCACAGCTTCCCGACTCCCCAGCAAAGGATTAACACAGGGAGGGCCTACCAGCAACACAGCCCCTCCCCTCCACCTGTGTACTGCTCCACCCCCTGTGGCACCCTAGACCCCCCTAAAAAGAGCCCCCCATGCCAGCCATCTCTTCGTTGCCAGAGTAAGACCCCCCTACACTCGCCCGTGTTCCCTCCACCATTACTGCTCCTCTCTCCGCTCTGCTGTCTCCTTCTTTCATTTCAAGCACTCTGGAGAAAGTGACAGCCTGTAAACTGAAACCACTTTGTTCATAGTTTGTCTGTGGCACTGTGATCACTGGTTTGATGAGTGATCACAGTCTGATCAATTTTGCACGCAGGAACATTTAAGCATTTTAATTTAGATAGGAGCTTGCCAGACTCTGTTCACACCCGCCAACGTATGCCACCTGATGGTCAGAATGCCCACACTGAGAATGTTGGCTCTATTGTGACATCACTGATCCTTAGCCCCTCCCTCTCCACAGGCCTGCCAATGGGGTTGCTGGATGGGCAGAGCTGCTGCAGGATCCTGCGTGAGAGGCGCGAGGTCATCGTGAGGGGCATGACGGAGGGGCGCCTCAACTACGTGCTGGACGTGCTGCGGGCCCGGCAGGCCCTGAGCCGGGAGGCGTACGAGCTGATCACCGCCGCCCTGACGCTGGCCGCGCGAACCCGCTCCCTGCTGGACACCTGCCTCTGCCTGGGCGAGGGCGCCGCCACCCTGGTGGCCTCCAGCCTGGGCTTGGTCTCCGTGGTGACCACCCGCAGCCCCTGCCACCTGTATAACTGAAGAGGAGCCGGGTGGGGGGTTAGGGTGACCTATCGCCAGGAGATCTCCTCAGGGACTTGACTCCCTGACTTGATTGGTAAAGCCTCTGTCACGTGACACGGAGGGGAATTTACTGACGGCTGCATTGCCTCACCAGATCTGATTTGATTGTTGTGGTGAACTGACCCACAGAGAAGAAGGTGACCTGTTGGTGGTGTAACTGTTGTGATGTAAGTTGCTAGTGGCTCACTGGTCATTGGGACCAGTATTCATATTCATATATTGTATTTATTTGTGAGATGTCTTCATCAGTAGTTTAGTAGTTTTCATAAAACTCATCATACTGTATATTTGAAAAATGTTAAGTACAAGGAAATCAGTAATGTTACAACCATGCCAAAGTTCCAAAGTTCTCAACTAACTTTTGTCTGTGTTTACAATGTGACAAAAATATGCACACCGAGGTTGTATTGTTATCACGGTATATCTATATGATGTTGTCATACTGTTATACACAGGGTGACTGACTGTGTTTGTGTTAAAAATCATTTTTCAGAAGCACCAGGGAAAGCATTTGGCTTGACTTACCAAATGCAGTCCAGGTGGATATTGCCTTAAGGTTGATTAGGTAAATGCCTGTTTCTCTGCTACGTGGTTGCTTGCATTATGTGGTCCTGTGAGAACTCAACATTCACTGCCTCTGCTTCCGTTGTGTGATGTCATAAAGGATCCAGTCCATTGTGATCTGTTCTTGGGAAATGGAAGGTGCCAGAGAAATAGTAGTTGCAAAGCAGTACAGATTGCTCACGACTGTTGTGAATCAGCATGGACGTCTCACCAAGTCGCTTTTTTAAGCTGGTATCTTGAATCAAGAACTTGTGTAAAATTATCCATGCAAATTACTATGCATTTGTGGTATAGCATCTGGAAAAATGGTGTGTGTGGACTGTAATAAGTATAACATACTTAATAAACACTATCTAGTCTCTCAGGCTGTTCCTGTCTGTAAACCACTGTCACACGTCCCTGCGTAACCCTGATTGCTTTATTACAAAGCGTCGCACCCACACAGAACTTTTTACTACAGGCATGCTTCAGCATGTATGTTCTGTTCTTCTCAGCTACAAGGACAGGAGCCTATAGAACAAACCCTCATGGAACCGTAGTGAGATACACATCAGACCAGGTCAGGCTCGGAGACTGACTCAGTGGATCATACACATAGGTCTTAAGGTCCCTCTAACACACACTTTACCCCATAAGACCGGTATTAAAATCCGGAGGAGCAACCTATTATTGCTGCTGCATTGTTTAACAGACTTAATGGCTTAGGACATATTGCGTAGCTTACGTATTCACATACTTCCCTTTTGCATAGCAGTACTTTCACTGATGATAAAATCTTTAACGATAACACATCTGAACTGCCCGGGACTTGAACCTGTAACCTTCACTTGCTCAGCTCCATAACTGCTGTGCCACACTGTCACCCCTTTAGCCCCTTCGCAGCCCCTGCAAGGTCATGCTGTACGTTTAGTCTTTCCACCCAGGAAGGGGTCTCATGTAAATTCAGACGGTGTTATCTGGAACACTGGACACATGTTTAAGATCAGCGCTGTGCAGTTTCAATCAACTTCACTGAACCCGATACATAAAATGACGACACCAAGACAGTTCAGTATTCAACAGACATCCAGGAACACAACTTTGCCCGAGGCAACAAATCGCTGGAAAATGTAATATAATGTGCGTCCTTTTAAAATAACAAATTTCTCCAAGAACTTAAGTGTTGCATGTGATAACAAGCAAAACTTGATAAAACCCACAACTTTACCATGATATGCTTAACCAATGCAAAACACCGCGAAAGCACTCGTCTTCAGCAAACAAACTTTGACCTGTCACGTGGTGTGGAAAAATATCCCTAGTTTAGGAGGACCAAAACTGAAGAAAAATGAAGTTTTTAAATCTCTTTGGGCGATTAAAGTCGATAGTCATCGGCATGGTCCACGTTAAAGCTTTACCAGGTTTAACTATGTAACCTTCCGTTCAAAGTTTTCAGAGTACAGCTCGCTGGCACGCCGTTGTTGAGAAATTGTACCGTCTGACGTGACTGCCTTACTTCGCAGGCACTCCGTTAAGCAGATCCACGGTTCCGGAGCTGATTGAAGACGCCTGCCGTGAAGCTGAGATCTACAGCGATGCAGGAGTTGTAAGAAAACAAGTGATATTATTATCGTTACACCGCGTTGTTCTGTCATGCATGAAGGACGAGCGTAAAATTTTGCATTTGCATTTTGCAGTTGGGTTCGATACTTTGCATTACACAATGTAACGTTCAGAACTTTTCTCTGTGGCCATTCATTTGTTAACCTAGCCTACTTTCCCGTCCTCGGAACGTATTTTATATTTTAAAAAAATAAATAAAAATATATAGGTTTTTATACACTGGATGACTCTTATAATATGAATCTGTTTCAAATGTAAAAGAACAGAAGCGATCCATGAATGAACCCGTTTCCTCTGCTCTTATTATTGTGGTTGTTGGGGCGATTCAAGTTGGGAGGAGATGTTCTGCACCTCGGCTTTCAAAGTCAATGCGAAATTATAATACAGGCGCCGCTACAACTGACTCCCGTATGCTAGGTCTTATCTTTAAAAAAAAAACCTACCAATTTCCATGTGCCGCAGCTGGACTTCAGGTTAATTCTAATTTTAATTTCATTGTCTATCAGTCTGGGATGTGTTTACATAAATAATGCTGTATAAAATAATATTTTATCGTAATGTCACTAATAAGAAAATGGTTCTGATAGCCCGTTTTTTTGCAGGATGGTCTGATCATTGAGAACATGCATGATCTCCCCTACTCGCTGAGCGTAGGGCCGGAGGTGTGTAGCTGCATGACGGCCGTGTGCTCCGCCGTGAGACGCGCCTGTCCGTCTCTGCCCCTCGGAGTGCAGATCCTGTCCGCGGCAAACCACCAAGCGCTGGCCGTGGCGCTCGCCTCGGGTGCGTCCGTCAGCCGTCAGCCCTGCGATCACAACGTCAGTGCGGACTTTAACCAGGCATTTCAACCCAATGCAACCGCTTCTGACGGACCTGCTTCTTAACAGCAACGTGGCCCTCATAGTCCAACAGCTGGCCGTACCTGTTAAACTAAGGGCTGGTTTCAGCACAGTGACAGCGCGTTTTGTTTTCAGTTGAAATGGATGTGACACCACTGACATGCAAATAATTTAGGGCAGTGTGACCGGAACTGGACCGGGCCGTTAACAATTGAGCAGGCAGACAACTTAACTCGAAACGGATAAAGTTACGGAATTTTTCAATGTTTTTCATCATGACCGATCTTTGTTAGGACGATCTAACAGCGGCTGGCTCCATTTTCATAGTCGTGTCTGATGTTACATTACATTTATCTGCCTTTGCTATCTGTAGAGAATTGGCAAGGGCCACCATGTGCAGACCTGGTGGTAGTATTTAGCCTTAAACAGTATTGAAGAAAAAACCTGATGTCTCATCGTTCTCCACCGCATTCCATATTAGTTTGTGGTCAGTTTTTTTGTGTGTGTGCTGATTCGTTGTTTCCGCTTCAGCTTATTTCCTGTAAATTTCAGTGATTCTGTGTTTTGTGAAAAGGTTTGCTAGAAACACCTCTGACGCTGACACAGATTCTACCATTTAAAGTGTCTTGCACGATTTACGTTGTCTTGGTATTTCCAGCAGCGTCTGCCTGCGGGTTACTCTCTGTGTGACAGCTGCGTCAAAATGTAATTTTTGTCCATTTTTGTGTGCCTGTTTTGAAAGGTCTCGATTTCATTCGCGCTGAAGGCTTCGTGTTTTCGCACGTTGCCGACGAAGGCCTTCTGAACGCGTGCGCTGGCGACCTCTTGCGGTACCGCAGAGCTATAGCAGCCGAGCACATTCAGATCTTCACCGACATTAAAAAGAAGCACTGGTAAGCTCTGGGGGAATTCCGCACCGGACGGGAAAATGATGAAGGACACACTCATAAATGCAATTTCCTTTGTTGTTTTTGTTATCTTCCTTTCATTTCCCCAGATATTGTCTCTGCTGTCAACATTGAAAGTTGGCTAAAATGAAAGCAATGGAAATTTCCTTTTGAAGTGCATCCCTAAACCATTGAATATCTCTATGGTTTTGCACCCTTGTATTTTTTTTGGACATTTCTGAACATTTGGCTGTTTGGTTTATCTAATTTCCCGCTGGATACCCTCAGCCCACATCACTTCTCCATGCCTTAGCACCCCTGTACCAGTACACCTGTGTTTAGGAGCAGAGGATTGTGGGTATTGTGGAAATTGAGTAGGCCTGGATCTCTGCTGCCCCCACCCCGCAGCTCCCATGCCGTGACGTCTGACGTGAGTGTGGCAGAGACGGCGAAAGCGGCGGAGTTCTTCCTCTCGGACGGCGTCGTCCTGACGGGCACCGCGACGGGCGAGGAGGCCGATCCGCGCGAACTCAGAGGCAAGTGCTGCCGCAGCGTGCTCTCGGAGGCGATTTACTCATCTCTCTCTCTTTTTAAAAATGATTTACTTTTAAATTTAAACAAGAAGCCACTTTTTTTTCCCTAAAGGTCCACAGATTTTATTTTGATCTTGAAGATGGGTCAAAGAAAGAGGTGGAAATACGTGTACATGTGTCCTTTTCATGTCTGAGAATGTCCTGAGGTCGCAAAACTGCAGATATTCACCGACCTTCATATCATCTGGCTCATCCCCTTTACCTTGCTGTACTGTATATCAGCCAATCCACAAAGCGGGCAGAGCTGTGAATCTCTGCAGAATTTCTGATTTTTTGCACAGTGTGAATCCCGCTGACACCTCTTTCCTTTGTTGCAGAAGTGGCTCAGACAGCAAGAATCCCAGTTCTGATTGGCTCTGGAGTAACCCATGATAACGTGGAGCACTACGTTGATGCAAGCGCGATGATCATTGGCTCCTACTTCAAGAGAGGAGGCCACTGGGCCAATGCCGTGGATCCAGAGAGGGTGAAAAGGTTCATGGGAAAGATGCATGAGCTTAGGCTTTAGTTTGCAACCTGAGTGCAAGATAATAGTCTGTTTAGTGCAAAGGACATGCGAAGTACAAGTGAACATGTGAAATATAACAGATCCATGTCAAATGAAAATGTGAATTTTGTTACCGTAAATTCCCAAAAATGTGGATGCTTTGGTTTGGGTTTGTAATCACTGCTGTTTAAGGTGCTGAAATAATTCAGGGATTGCTTTGACAGACCCAGTATCTGTGTAACATCCACATTCATTTAAAACATCTTTGTTCTGTCTTTCTTTCGTAAGAGAGGTAAACGAATAAACAGCCAATCAAAATCATACTGTAGTATCCGCAAACTGCTTATCTGTACTCAAAACCCAGATTAGTGTGCATTAGTAACAGAAGCGGAGCGATCAGTGATATGAAGGAGAAGTGACCTTCAGTTCTCATTAATGTAATATAACAAGGCCAGGCAAGTACACCTTTGGCTTACTAATATTCAGATTCCTGACGTACATTACTGTAATTTGTTGTCAGAAGCAAAATTATCTTGAATTGTACAAATAAAAACACAAAAAAGTGAGGCTTAGCAGTTTTAAGTTGTTTGCACAGTTCACAATTATGTATTAATTTTAGAATTATTGGCTACTTCACATAGTATGACTGTACAAATACATTTCACCATAAAACACGGCTGTGACGCACTGTCAGAATTCTCACAAATTAGCTACCAAATGGCCTGGCTATCCTTACATTGCTTCAAATAGAGCACAAGATTTGAATAAAACACTTATTATTATATGTACTTATTAGCCAACACTAAGTAAACTCCACCAGCTCCTTTCTGCCCATGTTACCTTCATGTCATCACTGGTCTCAGCTTTTGGTGCAGAGAATTCTGGGAGCCCAACATAACTCATGCATAATGTACATAGGATTATAGGTACAATTTGAGGGGTACTGCAGGGCCGTAAGGATATGTGTGAGACGTAACCAATTTCATTAAAATAATTTATTATTATGTTAATAGACCGCAGCATCAAAATATTAAATGAATAAGCGTTTTAGCAATGTATTTCAAATGGAGATGATTTGCAACAGTCTGTCTTAATTATAATGTCTGTGGAAAAGATTTTCATTCCAGCCCATCTCTTTTGCATCTGAATGTTAATACCCTGTACAGAATTCATTTTGCAGGTGGAGCTTTGCAGAAGAGAACAATTCATGCGTCTTCACGTTTGATGCAGTTATGAAATTTTAAATGACTTCTGCTTTGAGGAAAAAGAAAATGGGGATCTGGCAACAGGGGCAGTCTGGAGTGTGCGATCATGAAATTGTGGGAAACCCTGCCATCTAGTGGACATGAAGAAACCTGCAGAGAAAAACTCTCAGCAGCTGACTGGCCTTCATTTCCAAAATGGAGTGCCGTGTTCTTAGATGTCACAAACCAACAGTCACTTTAAAATGGTTAATCCTTGTGCATTTATGTTTGTACAGCGCAGCTGATAAATAACACATCATGGTTTTGTGGTGCTTTCATTTTAAGAATGTCCAAGATCAGGTCTGTTCTTGCTGTCAGCCAGTTAAATAGGGCCTATCACTGTTCTCTACAGGCAGCTTCCAAATATGTTCTCCCCATATGGTGATCTACAGGCAGAGCAGGTCATTAGCTCTTGAGCTGGGTGTAGTAACAGCGGTGTTGTGGAAACGCCATGACCGCTGGAGTCAGTTTAAATTCACCACTGAAGTTTTGCGTGTTGTGTGTTTCAACAGATCAGGGTTAAAGGTCACCGCATGGGAGGAGCTATTAACAAGCATGTGCACCCAGCCCTGTCACAGAAGACCACCAGTGATAACATGCATAAATGACTGCATGTTGCAGTAGCCAGCTTGCAAAAAACATGCATATTCATATTTTTTGTGGATAATCTCTGTAAAGAGGGGTATTATTGGGCCAGGGAAGGCTACTTACCCCTCCAGAGCAAGAACCACTGGTTCACAAATTTTTATGATTTTACCTCACGAGTGGATGTGTGGAACCGTTTTAAACCCTTACTGGACTTTCTCCGCATCTAACAGTGTAACATAATACGGCAGCGGAAGCTTTATCCTGTCTCGTAAATCCAGTGAGTGTGGAGGTGCGGCGCTTTACAGGAGACATTGTTCCCTCGTCCCCCTTCCCAGCAGCCCCGGCTGCAGCCGGCGCAGCTCTGAGCTCGATGTTAGCGAGCGCGTTTCCTGTGCTAAAGAAAGCCCAGCAGTCTGTCTGCTTTATCCCGTCGCTGACATGCATCAAAAAAAAAAAAAAAAAAAAGAAAAACCATCTTTTCAGATCTCCGTCTGCGCTCCTCTGACGGGCAAGCCGTCCCTTTCAGCCGCGGAGAAAGGCCCAGAAC
Source organism: Megalops cyprinoides (assembly GCF_013368585.1). Lineage (NCBI taxonomy): Eukaryota > Metazoa > Chordata > Actinopteri > Elopiformes > Megalopidae > Megalops > Megalops cyprinoides. The sequence goes on from NC_050595.1 coordinate 3,685,375, forward strand.
AGGAGAACTGGGGGCCGGGGGGGGGGGGGAGTGGGGGGGGGTGATGTATTCCTGAGAGGATTTAATGGAGTTTAGCTCTGTTTACAGCGTGAAAAATGCCACACAAAAGCCGTTTTCTTTCAGCTCGACACTGACCTTTCAAATCCTCCTGCTTTCACGGGTGACGCATGGCGCTACCCCGACCGACCCTCCCACGCACCCCCCCTGGCTGACGCGCGCACCCCATCGTTTCGCCCCCATGTTCCTACGTCTGGCTGCGCTGTAGGTTTCCGCGCAGGGCGCTGTGCTGTCGGTCCGGGATCGGACCCCGACCCCCCACCCTACCTCACACCACGCAGATCTGTGGAGAATCGATTTCTGATTTCACCAGCGTTGGAGCAAGAAGCGTAGAAGGGCCAAGGAAAGACAGAGGGAAGGAGGAGGGAAGGAAGGAGATGTGTCTCTGTCACGCTGGCCTGTCGTGTTGCAGAATCAACCATGGAAATTGCGCTCTCTGCAGCGACTACATCAGCCTCACACTCACATGAATGCTCCAGCTATATGTGTGAGTGTGTGTGTGTGTGTGTGTGTGTGTGTGTGTGTGTGTGTGTGTGTGTGTGTGTGTGTGTGTGTGTGTGTGCGTGTGTGCGCGCACTGTCAAAAAGACGCACTCTTCACACGGATCACACTGCAACCTGGATTTCAGTCCGCCTTTGTTCCTCAGGGCCTATCTTTACACGCCAGCCTTGAGAGCTTCTCAGAGTAGCTGTAGATGCTGGGAAACTTGATAAATAGGCAGGAAATCAGCCTGTTCACATATGGATCCTTTTATACTTAACGCTCCCCAGGCAGGAAAGTGTGCAACATGCAGTAGAGCTTTCCTTATCTGGCTTATATGGTTACACGTGTCCATAATTAGGTGTGAAATCTTCATTAGTTCCGTTTGGAGCTCGCTTCTGCCCTGTCGCCGTGCTCCACTTTTCTCTTACAGGTACAAGCTACAGGACGCACAGGTGTGTGTGTGTGTTACATACCTTCAGCTCCTGCTCTGGGTCTCCTCATTCATCTGGGGTTTGTCTGGTGTCCTCACCCCCGTCATGGTCCCTCTCATCCCTGTATGGTAAGCAAAGTTTGCATAATGTTATCATGAGTGCTGACTCTAAAACTGAAGGACAGGAAATCCACACTGAAAGGTTGCATGAGGGTTTACCTGGATGGTCCTGTTCTGTTCCCATGTTCAAGGCCACGGACTGGAGATGATGTGCGTGAGGCTGAAGGAGTAAGGGAGTTTTCATTCACGGTACGCAATGACAGATATCCCAGCATGCCATTCTCCCATTGAGTTCTTCAGTCACCACACCGATTCTGTATCACGACAAGATCTGTGGCTCTGGAATTCTCTCCACCCTCCACATCTGCTTTTCTTGGAGGTTCTTAAAACGTTGCATTAGATTTATTAAATGAGTAACATAAACACAGCTTCTCTTGCATATATAGTGTCTGTCCACACAGATGCTCCAATCTGCAGAAACTTTCATGAAACTAGAATTTTAACCTGCAACATTTTTCTTCCTCTACCACTAGACTAGTAATGTAGTAATGTAATCTTTTGTTAGTAGAAGACAGGGATGTCCACCCTTTGGATGCACCATTAAGAAGATCTGCTGGGGGGCCGGAGTTTTCTGCACAGGGTGGGGGCTGGAGCTGGCCTCCTGGTTCTGTCCGGTCCAGCCTCAGTTCCACAATTCCTGCTGGTCGTCTCTCTGGCTGCATTTCATGCTGTTCTACCCACCTCATTGTCTCCAGTGTCTCCTTCAGGGCTGTGCTATAACGATTTCATGCTTCTTCACTAATTATCATTAATTTTGCATCAATCTCTCAGCTTCTTTGCCTCTCTCTCTCCTCCCTTGCGTCTGTCTGTCTCTCTCTGTCCCCCCTACCACTCTCTCCCTCACTTTCGCAATGAAGAGATATGAGCTGAGCTTTTTGCACCTCCGTTCTCCAGCTGAGAGATAAAGAAATGGTATTGACCCGTGGCTGACCTTCATACTGTGGCAATTTAAATCGTACCACACCAGGAAATAAAAAGTGTTAATTATCGGATTAACCTGGAAGAATTAATTCCACACACATCTGTGGGTGTCTCAAAAGAGGAGATGGCTTTATTTTTTTTTTTTTAAAGAAAAAGGAAATATTTTCATTATTAATTAATCAAATCATTCATCAGAACCTTTGTGTGTCCACCTTTGTGATCATATTATAATCATATGATCATGATTATAATCACATTAATATGTGTGTATGTGTGTGTTTGTGGAGGGAGGGGGGATTAGGAGTTTTGATTTCCTTGGTTTTGAAAAGTGATAATTACCCAATTCCAATCCCTACGTCTCTGCTACCCCCTTGCTGCTTACCAAAACATGCCTCGTTCTCATGCTGCCCGTTGCCCCCGACGACAGCCCAGAATGCAACACCACCCCCCCCCCCCAGGCAGGTTGTGACCCAGCCCTCAGACATGGGCACCTGGCGCTCGGAGACAAAGTCATTTTCAGTTGTTTGTTTTTTTTTTTTTTAAAGCTCTCTGATCCATATGCAGAGAGAGGGGAGCGCATTTGCTGCTTTAATCCGGAGGAGGCTTTCAGAGAGGGGGAGGATGCAGGAGCTGGGGGGGGGTGATGCATGATGTGCAGGGAGTAATGGAGATCGGGCAGGCGTCTGCAGCCCCCCCCCACCCCCCCCCACCCCCGCACTCCGCCACCGCACCCACAGTGCACTGCACCCAGATGTTCAAAAGAAACCCCTTCAGTCAAAAAGCTTTTAACGCACTTACCCGTCCCTACGAAAAAAGACGAGATCGCCTCCTCCTTCCAACGTGTTGGTTTTTTCCTTCTTCTGTTTTTTTTAAAGATTATGTAAAGATGAGCACATTATTCGGGACTCTGGCTTTAATCTCAAAAAACGAAATGTGTGTTGGGTTTTTTTTTTTTTTTTGGTCCTTGCAACCTCCCTCATCTTATAAGGACTTACGGGCCTGTGCTTGGGCCGCTGAAGCACCAGGAGAGGTTGGGGGTGGGGGGGGGGGGTGGGGGGGACCGCGAGGCCCACTCATTCACCCTCTCCCCAGACACCTGTCCAGCACGCTGGCCGTTTGGGCCACAGGTAATCCCTGCGGTATGACACGAGCTCCCCCCCAACCCTCCCTTTATGAAAGATGGACACCCCTAAGACAGCGACGAGTGGGTGACAGGGCCCGGGGAGGTCAACTCCCCCCCCCCCCCCCCCCCAGGCTGTAATTGCAGGGGCGCGTGAGGAGAGGGGGATTCTGGGTAGTGTGGCGGTCGTGGCGGAGCTGTAATTAAAGATGATAGATGGTGCTGTCAGCTCCCTCTGCCCGACGCACCAGCGGCTCCCTCTGAGGGTCAAAAGCCCCTTTCTCTCTCTCTCACTGTCCTCCTGTCCTCCCCCACTGACCTGCCCACACCCACACACTCACCGCTCCTGTGATCTCTCTGCAGCCAGGTGCTCTGTCTGTCTTTCTGTGTGTGTGTGTGTGTGTGTGTGTGTGTGTGTGTGTGTGTGTGTGTGTGTGTGTGTGCGCACCAAGTGTTAATGTGTTCAGAACCCTGCTGTGCACTTTTTTCTGGGACAGGTCACTGAAATTCTGCACCCCTGAGAGCACGGAGGTGTCTGTGACTGCAGACAGCACACTCATGCAATCCAGCGCTTAAATGCTCAGCCCTGTGGATTGTGATGGATGTGTGAACATTCAGGAGGTCTCAGCGACGTTTTCCCGGGAGTGTCCAAAACACCCCATCCCCTGACCCTACCACTCTAACCCGCCGCACACAAAGGTCACGCCAGATTTGTAATTTTCATTGTTTTTGTTTGTTTTTTTTTTCCATTTCCACGAATAGAATTCTTGTGAAATGCAATTTACCAGATTGGCCAGCAGAGGGAGCACATGTATAAAGCATGAAGTTGGTGGTGGCGTCTTGAACCCCCAGCTAAATTATAAAACCCCTCTTGTTCTCCTCACTGAGCAGCTATGTAATCCGTACACCATTTTGAATCCTTGTAGTATGGAAAGTGGCTATTTTCTAATTGAAGGTGATCTGAAAATGTCTTCTTCCTGTGCCGCAGCACCAGGAAATGACTGGCTTTACTCACTGAAATTAGATCTTGCTGGCTATCTGTAAATCCAGGAGGTTTAATGTATTGTTATTTTCCAGTTATTCTTTCTACTGCTTCCACTTGGGTGTCAGACTCATCAGGAATCCAGCGGATCCTTTTAAAAAGCTAATTTTATTTCCCTACCACAAAAATTTAATTTATTCCATATCAACTGACACCCTGGCTGTGAAGATACTTTTTAATGTTTCTAATTTTGTGTGCCTATTTTTGCAATGTGCATATATCTGACTTGTGTATGTGTATGTGTGTGTGTGTATGTGTTTGTGTGTGTGTGCGTGCGTGTGTGTGTGTGTGTGTGCGCACATTTTTATATGCTATATATTGTTCTCTTCAGGAGAATTGCAGGGCCTGTTATTGACCCCTTATCCATTAAGGCTGCATTACCTGAGACTTTCATCTTCAGAGCAGAGACGTAATCAGTCTGGAGCTGATCAAACGACAATCTCTGGAGGAAGACACACACTCACCCCGGACCCTCTCTGGGAACAGATGTCCGCTACAGCGGAAGGCTTAGAGGAGAGGTGTGTACCTGCACAGAGGTGTGTACCTGTAGGAGTGTGGTGGGGTGGCACTGTTTTGCGTTGCGTTTCCATGGTGAACGTCAGCGAAGCCCTCCCACCGCCATCAAGCTGCTGTTCAGCCGTTTTGTCCTCTCCACGGAGGCGAGCCCGGTGGCCGTGACCTGGAGTAACACTCCAACACATGAACATCAGTTGGGGGGGTGACTTGCAGACCGGGCAGGCTCTGGGGGTAAACCATGTGACTGTGGCACAAACGGTCTTCTCCGAGGCCTAAACCACTCAAGCGCTTTCCAAGTCACACTCATGACACACTAATGTCCCACTTCCCACAGAGGTAGAATCAGTGCTCCTCCGTCGCCCCCTCAAACGGTGCTGGGGCCAGCTCCCTCGTGGCACCATGCTTTTAAGAACCCCTCCTGTCCTCCTCATAAGCACAGGAGACAGGCTCTCCCCTCTCACAGCGGCTCCTGGGCCAGGCTGCTGGCTGCTGTTTCTTTAAAACACCACAAAGCCCGCTCACTCTCAACTCACCGAGCAGAAAGAGAGAGTGCCACTGTCACAGGCAACTCCCAAAGTGACCAAGTGGAAAAAATGGGGGAGTGTGTGTGTGTGGAGTGGTCGGGGGGAGTCCCCTCCTCATGTCCTGACTGAAACACTCTTCTGGGTCTCCCTCTTTCCAGATCGGCATTTTGTTGGAGGAAGTAAAGCTGAGAAACTGAGAAATTTCCTGAGCAATGTTTCTTCTCCCCCGTTGCCACCATTACGGCCTACTACGTGTGAATTGTCAGGCACATTCCCTGCTCAAAGACGCTGAGCGCCTGCTTGTTAAGGCTGCATTCTGCTTTGTGGCTGGTCATACTGCCATCAGCGGCTACGCTCTGCAGAATGTGCAGCTGAAAGCATCTCTACCTGCAGGGGAGGTACGGTATCATTCAGGTTCCTGCTCTAACATTCTGCCTCACACATAACCAGCATAACAGCTTTTCACAGAGATCATGCTCCTCTCAGTGGATCCCCTGTTGGTTGTGGAGTCCTCGCTATTCACGTGTTAAACCGCCCAAAAACCGAAATCCATGAACAGTGAAAACACCTGCATTATGTTCTCTGGTGCTGTCTCTCTGCCTTTTCACCTCTGACCCAATGAACAGTCTCTCTGTGTTTCAAGGATGACATGCAGCTGATGTTTACAGGAAAATGCACCCACTGTGGGTGGTCCCGGGGGAGCGAGCGCGTATGTTAAATAACAGAAAATGTGTTGACTATCAACATTTTACTGAATAAACTTTATTACTTTAAAAAAAATTTGCGGGGGGAAACACAACCCAGCTAATATGAATAAATAAGCAATTCAAGAGCCAGGTTTGTTCATTAGGGGTGCAGGCGGAAGGACAGACCCGAGCTTAATTAATTCCACCTTCCCAGCAACCCCCGGGTTTCTGCGAGCACAATTCAATTAGCCAGCAGCCGCAGCCAGCGAATATATTAGAATAAGGCGCTGAACAGGCAGAAAGGTGAGGTTACACTTTCTAATTATAATTATGATGGATGACCCTCGGTGGCCGAGCAAAGGGGTGTCCTTTACTCTCTTTCCGAATGTATTTTCTGCTCGTGGTGGTGGTGGAGGGGGGGGGGGGTCCTCGTCCAGGACCATTTCCGTGGGATTGGGAGGAGCTTGCTGTCACGTTTCATCAGTTGTAAGCTTGGAGCGGAGCGTCTCTTGGTGAGAGCTGTCTGTCAGCGGGGCAGCGTAATCGAGGTGCAGACTGCGGAAGGACGCACGAAACGCTTCACCCCCCCGCCCCGCCCCGCCCCACCCGGGGGTTTCGGGACGAGGCGGTGGAATTAAATTAAAGGGGCGCCTCAAACGGTAAGACAGAGTGAGGGGAGGGAGACGCAGGCGGGCCGCGCTCGTTCTTAACCAATCGGGCCGACATCAAGAGCCCGCCGGAGTGGTGTGTCCCGCTTAATTGAGGGAATATGTAAATGGGCGGGGTCACTCCGAGTGGCACAAACAGCGCTAATGCGCGTGAAATCCATCCCGTCTTTCTGATGCGCTTCGTTCGATGAAACAGTCCACACACAGCACTACACCGTCAGTGCGCACTGGTGAGATGCTCAAAAGAGAAAGAAAGTTGCTGGGGTAGCAATTCGCTATCCTGTGAGGTGCTGCATCTGACTCATATTCCCACGCGCCAACTAGCGGGGGACCAACCCTCCAGCCTTTGTCTTTTATGCGTATTTCATGTTGTTTTTCCCTTCAACATCACATACGGAAATGTGGAGTTGGCAAAGAGGGAAGGCACGCTCTGGTTGTGTGGATTCCCTGAGCTAGCCTGATTAAGAGAAGATTTTCGGGGAGGTCACATGTATTTCCATACTATAATGAGACTAAGCTGTGGTGCCGTCTGACATTTGAAATTTCTCTTGACTGGCAGTGTCAGCAATCACCTTTACAGGATACAGGCTGATGATGGTTTTGGGGGGTGGGGAGGAGGGGGTGGGGGAATAAAACTGACCAATGAGGTGTCAGGGATCACTGGTATGGAATTAACCATAAAACCCCCCTCCCCCAGCCAGGCCCTGTGGTGCTTCAGTCCAGAAATGTGACCAATGGCTGTAAGATGGTGCCACCATCCAGTCTAAGAACGCAGATCAGGGTGGAGGACTCTGTCTGTCATGTTTTTGCTGTTGATGGCAGAGGGATGTGTTGAAATATCTTGTTCATTGTGTGTGTGTGTGTTGTGTGTGTTGTGTGTGTGTGTGTATGTGTATGATGTCTGTGTGTGTGTGTGTGTATGTGTATGATGTCTGTGTGTGTGTGTATGTGTGTGTGTGAATGATGTCTGTGTGTGTGTGTGGTGTGTGTGTATGTCTGTGTGTGTGTGTGTGTGTCTGTGTGTATGATGTCTGTGTGTGTGTGTGTCTGTGTCTGTGTATATGTGTGTGTGTGTGTGTGTCTGTGTATATGTGTGTGTGTATATGCGTGTGTGTGTGTGTGTATGTGTGTATGTGTATGATGTCTGTGTGTGTGTGTGTGTGTGTGTGTGTATATGTGTGTGTGTGTGTGTGGGTGTGTGTGTGTGTGTCCACAGGCAGGCCCTCTGTCATTACAGGTGTAATAAGAGCAGGAGTGAGACTGATGAGGTGAGTGGTGATGTCGGCTGCTCTTTTAATTAAACGCGGCTCGTCAGTGGCGCTCGGATGCGAGGCCTCTCCGTTTCCCTCCCTCCCTCGCTGGGAACAAGGAGTCTTCAGGGACCCAATTACATCCCGGGCTGCTGCAAACTTCACCAGAGCTCCCTCTCAGCACCCCCTTCCCCCTGCTAGGGCCCTCCTTTTATTCAATTTAGTGAAGAATGTACCCAACACCGCCCCCCCACCCCCTGGTTCTATCCACAGTGCTTTCCCTTGTCTCTGCTTCTCTTTGGAGGTATGTGGTAGAGGGGGACTTTATAATCCCTCATTTTGGCAGGACCGACCAGGCCTGCAGAATCAAAGGCACTCCTAACACTACAGCATAAAGCAAAGCTGTGACACTGCTTTTTGAGAGGCAGATGTGATGCCAATTTTTTTGTGTAAGAAAACAAACAAAAAAAACCTCCACAAAAAGGAATGTGGCTTCCATACCTGCTTTAAAACCTACCTCTGCAGGTACTGTGAGACACATACACACCTTTGAGATGATTAGCATTGTGGAAAAATTGCTAAAAAAAAAAAACAGCACAGAGGTGGTCTGAAATCGCTTGCTACACAGGTCATCAGGTCAAAGGTCAGATTAATTTGCTCTCCATTCAGAGTCAGAGGGTTTGTGTGCATTCTTCAGGACTGTTCAGAGGCAGCTCCAGCCAGGTACGTCAGTTGTGTCATTGATTATCTGCGTCACCAAACTGCGCTTCCTTACATCCCAGACTGAGAAGAGAAATTCAGCACCTTCAGGTCAAAGGTCACGGCTATATCCCAGTCGTGTCCGCTGTATGTCTTGGCCCCTGAGTGGTGGAACGAGCTTCCTGCTGAGACTCCGGCCATCTTTCATCACAGACTGAAGGCCCACCTCTTCAAGCTACACCTCAGCCCCCCTAACCAAGAGTGATTTTCCGTTCCCATTATGTGTAATTGCACACGCGGAAGCGCACTTCAAAATTTTATGTAACTGGATATGTGCAGATGCACTCCAGGCCCCGTGTTAACACTGTGTTTGGGATGGTATAGCCCTTAGGCTGGGCATATTGCATTGCACTTGTAATCTCAGCCGTTTGGCACTGACACATATGTGGTTAGTGGTGTCTTGTTGGTGCAAGTTCTCATGCCACTTAATTCTCTGCACTGTCAGTTGCTCTGGATAAGAGCACCTGCTAAATAATGTACCATGGATGTGTTGTAGATGTAGAAAGTGCATCAACAGGCAGCTATATGTAGTTTCTGATTAAAGTGTGTGAATTGACTGGGGTAAGATATGACTGGGGTAAGGTCCAGATGTTTAGATGGACCCTCTATACCCCATGACACAAACACAGTTTGATTGACCTTTGACCCTCTCTCGCATTTTGCAGAAAGACTTGTTTGCAAAGTGGGAGTGACAGACTGCCCTCCCGCTTGTTCGTGATTGCTTACCTTATTGGACCATTCACCGACAGCAGAGGGGCGTGGCTCAGGATCCAAGAACTCCAGGTGAAGTTCTGGTTTATGCCTTTAAACCTGGAGAGAAAAGAAGTGGGGATTGGGGGCCTGGACTGTTAGTTGGGCAGGGCACGATCACCAGCCATTGTTGCAGAGGTCAGCAACTACAACGATCACAACCATCACAACTTCTCCTGTTACAATTAGTGTTTTCAGCATTTAGAATCATCATGACAGCAGCACTGACCAATCAATGAAATCATCCTTACCTCAAATTTCGAACCGGAGACCCGATGTCTTGCTGATGCTGAAGAGACGTGGCAAAAATGAAGGTGTCCTGTGTGAACCCCGGTATCGACCCAAAATGCTATCGCCAAGTAATCTAACCGCTCTCATCCCGGACCTGACATGGCCTCAGAGAAAACACGATCTACTCCCGCTGTGTCTCAGAGAGGCGAGATTGCAATCTACTCCCTCAGTGAAGCAGTGCTGCTTAGCCTGCTAACTACAGCAGAGACACAACCCTCCGTGCTGTGGCTGGGCTGCATTCCCAACCAACACCTCCCTTTAGATACAACCCTTTAACCACTGCAGTTACTAAGTTGTTGTTTGGCAAGCGAACACCTCACATTTTTAAATTTTAAAATATCTGCATTAAAAAAATATATGTTTTGACTTTCATTATGTTGTCTTATTGTCACTTAGCGGATGATCTCATCCATTGCAACTTAAATAGGTTACAACTGTCAACTCCATACATGACAGGTAACCTGAGATCAGGTAACAGTGAGATCTTTGCCAAGTCTGACACACCGAACAAAGGAGGTTACGATTTTAGGGAAATCAGAAAAAATCAGTGGGTAATATGTTAGCAACCTAACCTCTGACTTTAATCTGATGTTTTTAGCTTCTGCATTCTAGTTTTAAAAAACGTTGCCTTCCAAACTTTAATGCTTTCGTTCAGTTCTTGATGCATTACGGTTTAGGAGTAAGATAACGATAATCTTTTCATGGGGTTTACAAGATAAGCTTGCCAAATCAATCAGCAACAGTAATGACTGCCTCTGGTCTGTTTCATTAATATTAATCTCATTTCTGTTCTGAATGATTGGTATTAAACACACTGTCTAGCTTGACATTGACCTGCTGCTCCGAGTTGGCATCACCCCTCCAGTGTTGAAAACACTGGCGAGCAACACAGCCTACTTGCTGTCTAACAGCTAATTTACCACAGGGCGGAATCCTACTGTAGTGAAATCACTACACTACAAGACCCCACTTTATATCAGTATCAACCTCTGTCCTGAATACGTGGAGCATATTATCCTTCGTTTTAACTAATAAGCTGTTCAATAATTCAGTTAGACCTGAAACACAGAACGTGGATCACCGAGGGTGTATTATTGGACCAGACCACATCCGCTGTGACCAATTACTCCATCAGCCCTGAAGGAGCCCGGGTTCGACAGCTGAACTTACTGCTCTGGGTCTCTCCGTCTGGCTGCCCGCCCACCTCCACGGTATCGATTTCCTATTGGAAGAAGTTCACCAGTGCTCACGCTCTGAGGTCCTGCTCCGTAAACCTTCAGCGACCTGGTCACTGCAGGTAAAGGGTGCTTTATGCGGAGAGCTGGACGCGTTCCTGGAGAAAATGCTTCATCTGGTCTCGTCTTCCCTACAGAAACGCATCACTTTGGTGGAGACAGATATCGACACGGCGATTTATCCGCGCCTGCACACAGAATTCCTCGGCGAACGTCGGGGTGTGTGGTTGGGATCGCGATTACGCAGCACAGCACGGGGCGTTGTTCTTGCACGTGTGTGTTCCTCTCCGAGTGCGCAAGCGTTTGCCAGAGGGCGCCTGCAGTCTGTGCCGCGTGAGCCCTGGTGTCAGTTACGCTGGAATTACCCTTAAACGCCGCGCTTGGGGGAATCTGGGGCATTAATAACAATTATTGGCGTTCTTTAGTTTCCTCAGACACCTTAAGTGTTGGGTATTGACTGCAGGAGCAAGAGAGAATGTTGCCTATTGATTTGGCCCGGGCAGAAAGCGATGGCCGCCTCTTCCTGTAAGGGCCGGATTAATCCTTGCGAGCCGCCAGCGCGTGAACGCCGCGGCTCGATACCATCGACCGGAACCACTTCACGTCCCCTCCCGGGGGGGCTGTCGCCGGCTCCAAAAACCCGTGCTCCCGCCCCCCCCAAACGCCCAGCCGTGGAGGCAACACACAGCACTAATTGTTGCTAGGCTATAACGAGGAGTTGAGGGAGTTGGACCCTGCCCACACCCTGGCTGAGGCAGAAATAGCAGTGGAATCATTAAATGGAGCGAAGGCACTAGGCTTACAGTTCAGCCAGGATCTGAGAAGAGAAACTGGCTAAAACTCTGGGAAACAAACTCTCAAATACTTTTCAAATTACAAGAGACAAAACAAATTACTGTAGTTTTGCCTTTGAATATCACGAGTGTTGTTACATATTCTCCAAAAAAGGGCCAATATTTTTACACAGAAACCAAAGACAAAACAAAGAGGGCTCGTCTTCCTTGAGAACTCTCTTCAGATCAAACATTTGTCATATCAATCAAAACAACAAAACACATTCTCTCAAAGTGTATACACACCGCTTTTCCTGCCAAATATCTCTCAGCACATGATTTGTGTTACCCTGAAATATTCTTCAGATCACAATAGGCAAACCAGAGAAAACATACTCTCACCAATCTTTCTAATGAATGACCATCTCATGAATAACAAATGACCTTGCCTCCAAAGTTCTCCCCGAAGACAGGATAATGCAGTCTGACTGCCTCTTCACCCAAAACAGTCACATATTTCATCCCCTCAATACAAATCAATTACAAAGTTTAACAGGCAGAACTCAACACCGTACTATTACTAACTTGTCTGAAAACACAGGAATATATTTGTCACAATATGTCACAATATACCTTCCCCACCTATATAGCATACTATATTCCATACTTCCAAATGAGCAATGAAGTCTTATTTTTGAATACCATTCAAATTACATAAAGCAGACTGAAGTTCTGTAAGACAGCAGCCTTTGTTCCAGATATCCGCCTAAAACACATGGTTACATAAGAAACAGTTACTTCAAACCATTAGCAAAACTAGCACAGCCTTCCAGTATTTTCCAGTACCTTCCGGTAATTTGTACAAAGATACAGTTTAAATAGTCTTTCATAGACAGTTTTTCTTGCAGTGGAATTATTTTTTTTTTTTAAATTGTATTGGATAAATTGAAGGAGGCCTAATGAAAATGATGAAACAGTCTAATGGAACAGGGTAATACAGGGCCAAGTTACATGTAAGAAACAATGTGCAGCACTCATTTAGAATAATGCCTCTATAGTGTGTGTGTGAGGCAATGTGGCTGTATGTGTTTTTGTATGTCAGGTTTTGGTCATATCTTTGAGTGGCGTCAATACTTTGAGTGGCAGCTATTTTTGAAGAACACTCAATTTGTAATGCGAGTAACTTGAGTATGCTTACTCCGTTTTACTATAGTTTGTTATAGTTTACTGTGGTTGATTAACTGACTTCAAGTAAAGTTTTTTTTTAAAGTGATTTTGTATTGGTGTGGTATGGAAAAAGCCATTCAACAAACTGAGTATTTTCAGTGTAAATACTATAAATAGCCATGTACAAGGACCAAACCCCAAATTAATCTCCAAATTTACAAGATTTTATTCACAATGTCATATTTAAAGGCACACAAGCACATTTATGGCTTTTCAAACACGATTGCATCAGCTTGGGAAGTAACATTTCTACACTAAACCCTGTATCACACCTCACAGTAAAAAATAAATAAATCTTTTACCCCAAATAACATTGATTGTTTGCTGGTTCTGACAACTTATAAAAGCATTCCTGATTTTAACATCTTTAAGGTATTTAAAAAGTCTTTAAAGTCTTTATCGACTTTGTCAGAGTCAGCTGAGACTAGCACAGCCTACTCCAAATGAGGTTTCAGTAATAAACAGATAATTTAACAAATAATCATTTAAAAACATACATAGATGACTATTAGCTATGCACATGGTATATTGATGTGCAAGATTCTGATGAAATGTGGGGTGTGTAAGGACCCCACGTGCTTATAACAGGCGTGCACTATTCTGTACACGATAGACACAGTGGGGTGCTAAAATAATCTCACACCAGTGTACACTAGTACACACTCACAACACACAGCGTCCTATGACGTCAAACTTGCTGCTTAGGACGCCGTTGCTTTTATTAATAAAAATAAAAATAATAATCCTCTAATGGCAAAAACACATTCATATTTAACGTGATCAACAAACAGAAGCATCTCCAGCACCACCCCATCGGTTCAGTTGTAACAGTTTTCAGATTCACCATCGTTGGTCGACACTGCGGGAGTTCAGTGCTGCGTGTGTGTCTTCAGCCTATCACACGCCTTTATTGCGAGGGTGTGTCCACTCAGGTCGCTCCCTGAGATTCAGCAGGATTGGCTCTGGCTGGCCAATCGGGGCCTGCTCCGCTGTGCTCCTCTGGCCTGCTCCGCCCCCAGGGCGTGAGGCCGTTGGCGGGATGCCGGTCTCACGCTAGCTGCAGGGCAGGTTGGCGGCCAGGGCCCTCTTTCGCCTCGGGTTCTCTCCTTGTCTGAGGGCCTGCTCTGATCTGAGAAGGTGAGAGGGAGACACAGACAGCCCTGGTTGGTGGTCTGACGGTGCCTGACCGCTCTTCGGCAATGCAGCAGGATTGTGGGAAAATCATCACAGCCAAATCCTCTTAGCATCTCCCTGTACCTCCTGCTGTGCTTGGGCTCCTCCTGTCCTGCTTTAGCCTGGATCCTGCTCTGCTCAGACTTCAGCCTTTTAGATCATTTTTTCAGTGTAATAGACATGAACCAAACTGAAATTGAGCCCTAAGAAAATGGTTGACCGTCGTCATTAATTGGTTTGAGCTGGGGGAGGGGCTTCCCCTGATTGGCTGAAGGCAGTGAGATGAGGATGATTAGTGATGACACACAGTTCATATTCTCTGGCTAACAAGGCTGTAGCTGAACCCCATGGGTAAAGGCATAAGGAGAATAAAATCCCTCAAACAGAAACAGCCCTTGGCCACCCTGAAGGCGTTTTTTCAAAGGAGACACAGCAGACTCGCCCACATTGTACGGTGTACCAACCCTCTCATTGGCTTACCCTCCTCCTCTTTTTCGAGGATTCCGGGACAGTTCGTCTCCTGTGATTTGAAATGATCTGATCACTGATCAGCTGCTCGTTGGTTCTCCCTCACAGAAGCTGGCTGGATAAATTATTTACTCATGACCCGGTTCCATGGTGCTCAACGGTCGACGTTAGGCTGATATCAAGGCCCACTGACCTCCCATCATTCCACTGTTTTGTACCCTCATACCGCTGAACTAGACGTCCGTACACTGCCATTCTACTGCCCTTAAAGGCTCCTGCTGTGGTCAGCCATCTGGTCCCCCTCTTGCTGTGTTGCTCTAACACTCTGGGACATGGGGAGGCAGGGGAAGCCTGGCCACCTCTGCAGACAACAGGAAGGGTGGAATCAGCACGCAGAGGCCTGGTGTTCACCATCCAGTTAATGCAGCCTGACCCACAGTCTGATACTCCAACCAGCACCATCCTGCTCATCTCTCTATGTGAAATGTATGGTGGTGTGGAGGAGGTCAGGAAGCTGGATTTAACCAAGAGACGGCAGGGGCATTTCACAGGAAGGGCCACTGCAGAGCCGTGTCCTTGAGCAGACTGCTCAACCTCAGCGGCTGCGTAAAACAACAGCACCTACACTATCAGCCACGCAGGCCGCCCTGGGTGAGGGCGTCAGCCGAGAGAGGAGTGTAATGTTATCCAAAATAAAACCTCTTATTACCTGGCTTTATGTCAGCTGAAAGGTACGGCGCATGTCCTCGGGTTTTTAACGAGATGGTAATTTCCCCGCCGGCTCTGTGCAGCGGCGGCGTAACGCCCCAGCCCCATTTTCCCCGACCTCCCGTCGACTTTGGCGGCTTTGCGTGCGCTGCACTGGCGGAATCATTAATGCGTGTCTTTCCCGCAACGCTGCGATCCGCTGGGAAAAACAGCCCGCCGCACGCGAAATCACTCCAGCGCGGGTGATTAGCGCAGGAAACAATCAGAGGTATGAATAATTATGAATAATAATCTTGGGCTGCGTGGTTCCTCTTAACCGTGGGAGAGGGCTGCTCAAGCGTTATCAAACACGCACTCGCCAAATACACGCTCAACAAAACGAGTCAATCGTTTTAATGTGAGCGGGGAGCCCCCTGAAACACACAATGCCCCCCCCCAATCACATAATCAGCACACCACACACTGGGGGGGGTACCGCACACGCCATGCAATTAAGCAGCCCCCCCAATCTACCCCCCCACAATCAACAACGTAGGAGGCGTTAATGAGCCGTGTGGCTGGGCCTGATTGGACAACGAAATAACCGCTCCTCTTCCCTGTCGTCCACGCTGACTGACTGACTGACAGGCGGACAGAAGGACGGGCCGTTAAGGGCCCCGCAAACATGCGGCGCATCTCGGCCTCTCAAAGTGGAGTCAAAGCCATTAGCCATTCAATCCCATAAAACAAGGTGAGAGCGTCAGAGGCCGTGAACTAAAGCACTTCTGCTCCGGTGCATTAAGAGGCAGCTTCTGCGCTCTACTTCGGCGTGAAAAATAAATAGACTGACTTCCAGGAAGATGGCTGCTCACTTTTTCTCTGGTTTTTTCCCCCTTTAGTAACAGCAATCTGCTGTGAAAATCTAATCCCAAGAACCATTTACGCTGCATCTAGATAACTTCTGCTTGGAAAAGCGTACAATATGAATATTTCATTCCCTGATAGCCCAAATAAACAGGACAAGCTTTCTATCAATCAGGGGACGTTCCAGCTGGAGGTGAACTGGAAAGGGGTAAAATTGCTAATGAACAGCATGCTTTTTGCAGAGGGACATCTTATGGCAGCAGGGTTTTTTTTATATCTCCCTTAAAAAGCCACAATAAAACATCTAAGATTTTACATAAGGAAAGATCACAAGAGAAAACAACCTTCCCCCTCTCCTTATCCACACAACTTTTTTATTCACTCCTGAAATTTGAGCAGATGAAATTTGTTTCCAGCGCGTCTGCAATTTTCGGAACGTATATATATTACATATTTATAACAGTAAATCAGGCATGAGTACTGTCCTTCGCCTCCTCCCTCTCTCTGGCGGTCTCCTCGTCCTCACACACGCGCGCTTTCCCGCGGAGCGTGGCGGGTCTCGGCAGGCCGCCGGGCCGCTGCCGGGGCCGGCCGCTGAAAGCCCCCGTTAATGACAGGTAATGAAAGCTGGCGAGTGAAGCGGAAAGCAGCGGCGGGCTGTTGGCGCGCCCCGCGGGGGGCTCTCTGACGCGGTAAATAACCGAAAGAATGGACACGGCTCCCTCGGCTCTCCCCCCACGCCATTTACTTATTCATCTGTTTACTTACATGCACACTGCTGCCCGCTTCCAGCCGCCGGCTTTTAGGACGTCCCACGGCATCGGGCCAGGGGTGCGGTTAGCTACCCGGCCACCTTAATGGGGGAGCATCAGCGCATCTCCCCACACAAAGGACAGCACCTCCCACGGCGCAGTGTCCCTAAGCTTCCGCGCTCATAAGAGGTACGAGTGCCACATTCTGACATGTACACCCAGTGCACTCCGATACAAGTACTCAATCAATCAGTCAGCCAGCCAGTACTAACTGCCAGGCCTGGCTGCACTTTGGCCCACTGATGAATAAGCAAATGGGCACTGCGCAGTCATTTGCCTTGGGTCATGTGTCAGTATGCGTGAGTCCAACAGTGTCTAAAAGGATTCTTCTGCAACTTCAACAACACTTATTTCCGTAAAGGTTTTTTTTTTTTTTTTTTGCTCGTCCGTGCTTGCAGACTGAAACAGATGACAGCAGTGGTTTGTGGGATGTTTCTCCACGCAGGTGGGTGAGCTGCAGGTGCCCTCCCCTTTCCGCAAGATGTCTGGGGCGCTCGGGTGTGCGGGGGGGGGCGGGGGAGCGTGTGGGACGCTGCCGTGTGCACGGGCGAGATTATGAGCGCTGGAGTTCAGGTATCAGAGCAAACAGCGGGAATGAAGGCAGGGAGAGGAGAATCACACAGACCGAGGCCCCTCATCAACACGGTCAACACCAGAGACGGAGCGGGCCCGGGCGGTGCGGCGGAGCCGCGGATCTTTTTACCCCCTCAAAAGTTAAACCTCTCTGAACTTTTCCTTTTTCAATTTAGAGAATATTGGAAAATCGGATCAGGACATATTAAAAGAGAAATGTCTGTGAGCACAGAGCCAGGGAACAATAACTCGGCGGGGCCAGGCAGTGGAGGAGCGGGAAAGGTCAAACGGGAGAAGTCAAACAATCGTGTGGACCACAATTTCGACAGGAAATGACTTTTCCTTGGCAACACATTTAATATTCACATTCAATCTGAAAACAGATCTCCCGCCCTTGGGACTGTATCACTAATCTGTGTATACATGGAAGCCATTAAGGCCGGGCTGGGCCACAGCTGACACGGACACTTTGCTGGCACGGTGTGTTTAAAATGGTAAAACTGAGCGTATATCTGACCCTCTAAATAAATCATTACTGTGTCTGCAGACTTCAGAGTCAGACGAGTTTGGCTCGCTTTGCCAGGGGTCATGTTAACACGCCAGGTAACAGCAATGAGCCAACATGGACAGTGTGTTCGAACCCAGAGTAAGTACAGAGGAAGAAAAAAAAGCATACGCATAGCTGTGATTGTACTATATACAGCCTATGATATAAATGCGCAAAAGGGTAAGCCATGAGCTTCAGTTTGCCAAGTTTTTTTTAAAGCTATTGATTGCGAGCTGAAATGACTGAAGAGCTAGCTGCCACGTTGCCAAGAGCTTCCTGGCTACAATTATAAACCAAAAACACAAGCTTCAGCTATCATTTCACATCTACCTCACTCCCCTAACCTCTCTCGCTATCTCGCCGACAGAGGCAGGTTCGCAAAGCTTTTTGCGAAGGCGGCTTTCCGCGCAACGCCCTGCCACAGATGTCCATGTCCAGCACAGCCAGACGAGCTTCAGACAGCAGATAAACGTGTGCGGTCTTGCCGCCTGCCTGTGTGCTGCTTTCAGAGTCTGTTCTGTGAGCTTACTGCACCAAACAAGTTCTTCCAAAGCAGTTAGCCAGTCCTGCTGGCCCATTTGCCTGTTTTCCTTTCCTTTCCTTTCCTTTCCTTCCTCCACACAGTGCACCTAGCTATTCAATGAAATGACCGTTCATAAGAGGATTAATAATCGTGTTTCGCCCTCATTTAGACAAGGACTTATCATGAGCTAGACTGTAAATAATAAAATAATAAAAAAAACCCATCTGCACACTGAATAAACTGAAATCTCAAGGTCAGTGTTAAAGTGACTGGCCACAGTGACTGAATCCATGTTCCCTTTGGCAGCCCTGTCTGTCACAGCCCTGACACTGACTGTTCTCAGATCAGTGGCTAAGAGGTCAAAGCTGAGCAGGGGGACAGAGCGTGCGATTCTCACGCAGCGAACACCCCGAGCTGGTCGACTGGCTTTCCTCTCTGATCACCTCAGTGGGAAAACCCATCTGTGCACCTCTGTGAAAGTGCATCTTTGGGGTTAAACTTGGTCCCCTCCGGAAGATGGGGTCTGAGTGGGGCCACCTGCCAGATTGGGAGTGGAAGTGGGGGGATGAGGGCCCCCCAATTCCCCCAGCATAAGTGCACTGGGCCTTAGGCCTGCACATGCGGCCTCTTTTACCGCCGGACTGGGAGCCGGAGAAACTTTCAGAAACCCTGCCGCATTACGCCAAACTGCTCTTCTGCGGACTGGATGACCCTAGATAAAAACAGGGACGTCTCGGTGTGGCCTGGGATTTGGGACATCAATCTGCCGGCGTCTCTGATTTCACAACCTGCAGACACGGGCTTCCAGCCAGAGAATAAGCACACAGGGGCATGCTGGTCTCAGGACAGCTGACACAACCTCTCAGGGGGAGAACAGGGGATGAAGATTTTACCTGATGCAGCTTGCTGCCTGCGTGAGATTCACATCAATATTTCTGTCTTTTACTTTATTTGATAAAGTGTACCTCTGGCTGAGGAGGCACAGTTCTTTTTCAGAGTGCACTGTACAAAGTATTACTGGCTAAAACTGGCAAGGTACACGTTAAAAAAAGGCACAAAGCTAAAAAAAAAAAAAAAAAGCGCATCATTGTCTTCTGACAGAACTATTCAAAGTCAACCTTGGCATACTCATGAAATTCCCCATACGCACTGACTGCAGCTCTGTGCAGCTCTGCGCAGTCAGGACAATGTCAGTACTCACGCTAGGACTGGCACCTGGCTGGGCAGTCGGGGAAAGACACTGCGCTGCTCAATCACACCCTCCTGGAGTGCCTGCAACACAGTCAAACCATCAGCACTGTGGACTCTGTGCCTGCAACTCAGTCAAACCATCAGCACTGTGGACTCTGTGCCTGCAACTCAGTCAAACCATCAGCACTGTGGACTCTGTGCCTGCAACTCAGTCAAACCATCAGCACTGTGGACTCTGTGCCACACAGTCAAACCATCAGCACTGTGGACTCTGTGCCAAAGACAGTCAAACCATCAGCACTGTGGACTCTGTGCCAAAGACAGTCAAACCATCAGCACTGTGGACTCTGTGCCAAACACAGTCAAATCATCAATACTGTGGACTCTGTGCCAAACACAGTCAAACCATCAGCACTGCAGAACATGTATACCTGAATCAGTGACACCATCAGCAGCAGTAGTGTCCCTCACACTCTTATTCACTGACTGATGTCTGTCTGAGGTACTCTCTGACTGACTGACTGAGTGACTGTGCAGCTCCCTGTGTGATGGTGTTTAACCACTACATGCACCAGAGCAGCTGGGGAGACCAGCTGAGCAGTCACAGACGATACGGACACTGTTCAGTAGCGTGCCACTCAAATGCTCAAATGGTTTTTATTAGTGACAGAAATTAGTAACAAAAAAAATTCTAATTCACTTGCAGGGCTGTGCATGCATGTGCCGTAAAAACCAAGATTCTAGAGTCTTCCAGAAATGTGTGTGTGAAAATCTTCAGCCTCTGAGCACGCTAACCTGTCTGCTTATGGGGAAGGTTTAAATCGAGGAGCGATGTGATGCTCACCCTGAGTCTCTCCACCTCGATCCTCCTGTCGTCTAACTCGGCCTTCAGCCTCCGGTTCTCCTTGTGCAGGGCCTCCATGTTCTCCTGCAGGTGGCTGGAGCCGAGAGAAATGGCACCTCAATACTTCCCCTCCTCACACACAGCCCACCTGCCCAACATCAGTAATGCAAGGAACAGCTACGGTAGTCAGAGACCTTCGGATCATTCAACACCAAACAGGACACAAGTATAGTTTCGCTCCATTTAAGTTTCTCACTTCAGTAATTCCTGACACCCAAAATTTACAGCCAACTGAACATCTGGCTCGCACCTTCTCCCTGGCAGGTGTACAGTTACTCCCCCTTTACGACCTGAATGAGATTTACATCTGTTCTCTGCACCCTGCCTCAGATTTACTGCCCTCTTTCACATTATCTGAACACCAGCAGTGGGGGTGAGACAGCAGGCAGGCTTTTACTGGTGTCAAGCAGGCGACTGCAGTGGCCAACTTTGCAAGCAAAGCTACTTCACAACTCCAGCACTTTATGGGAACAGCTGGACTATGTGGATCAAAGACCACAGATAAAACACTATGAAGCTAAGAGTAGAGTTTCCCTCCCTCCAAAAAGCAGCTATCTGCGGTACTCATTTTTATTGATCAGATGTCTGCTACTTTTTTTTTTTTTTTGTTAAATCTCTGATTGGTTATTCGGCTGTCAGTCACACACTCCTTTGGGCTTAGACAGAGGTGTTTATCTTGCTGGGTTATGGAATGAAGCTCAGAAAGGTCATCCTATCAAAGATAAATCGCAGCCAAACGCTGAACCGAGACCATCTGTTTTATGACACAGCGGTCCAAACTGAAATGCTCGTTCCCTCCCAGACCCTACACTACAGATCTGCCTGCAGGAAAGGCCGCCTAACGCCGGGAATTATGGGTAACCTCTGCAGCCGAGCATGAGCAGGGCTGGACTCACTCCTTCTCCGCCGCGAGGTGGACGATCTTCTTGCTCTGCTCTTTAATCCTGCTCCCCAGTTTCTCGTTGGCCTCTCTGGAAGGCAGGAAAGGTCGTTACTGAGCGACCAGAAAGCACGGTGAGCTATGGAGAGCGTTACGGTCCCATTAACCGGGGTCATTAAAACGCACACCCAGAACGCGTTACGACCCTGTTAATAAGAGTCAGAGTGTATAGCCGCTGTCATTACGGCGCCGTTAATATCGGCCGTTAAAGCAAACAGCAGCGAGCGTTAGGGCTCTGTTAATGACAGTCGTAAAGCACACGGCTGGTGTTACTGCAGCGCTACAGTCAGAAGCCGGAAGCGTCCGTGCTGTAAGGTCTGCGGGTC
This sequence comes from Megalops cyprinoides, assembly GCF_013368585.1. Taxonomy (NCBI): domain Eukaryota; kingdom Metazoa; phylum Chordata; class Actinopteri; order Elopiformes; family Megalopidae; genus Megalops; species Megalops cyprinoides. The sequence goes on from NC_050595.1 coordinate 3,707,235, forward strand.
GCTTACTTCTGCTCCTTCACCCACTGGTTGACGTTGGTGACGACCAGCTCGCTCTCCCTGTGCAGGCGGGAGCTGTCCGTGCGAGCATTCCCCAGAGACTCCCGCAACACCTCCACCTGAGGGAGGGAGAGAGGGAGAGATGGAGTGGAGGAAAGAGAGAAGGAGGGAGGGAGAGAGAGAAAGAAATGAGCAAAGAGATAGTGGGGGAGAAATGGAGAGGAAGAAGAGGAAAAGAAAGCAGGAAAATAGAGGGAGAGAAGAGAGAG
>NC_050595.1:3712500-3727500 GCF_013368585.1 Megalops cyprinoides
CATTACATTACATTACATTACATTACATGCATTCAGACACTCTTATCCAGAGCAACTAATAGAATATAAGTGTATCCATTCAATTTAAATGAGCAATGGTATCAGACTAGACTAACATCACTCCCAGACCAGTGAGTGTGAGCAACACCATTCAAGCCCTACCACAAGTTAACCTGTGCATTCTGATAAAATCCAAGTACACTACAATACAACAGTCCCTAGAACACAAAATTATAATACACCACAATACTACACATAAAATTAGCATCAAATGCAAAAAGTAGCAGGTGTTAGGGGGTGGGGATAGTGTGGTTCACATGAACACACACACACACACACAATCATACACTTACTCACACACACATAGACACACACACACACAACCATGCAACCATGCACACACAAAACCATACATCACTCTCACTCACTCACACACACACACACACACACACACACACACACACACACACACACACACACAAAGCCAAGCTTTAAAATGGGAACAGCTCAGGGAAGTAAAAATAGGAAGATCCCAATTCTCAGAGAGAAGACTGAGGCAGATCTCACTAACTGACCTTTGATCACACGCTGTAGTTCTTGAAACTAGTAATTGTTCCCCTGATAAAACCTTCGTATCAGCTCCACACTACAGAAAGATTACTGTTCATAGTTTTATGAAGAATTCTGGAAACAGTAGGATGCCTCCATGTCAGCACAGCAGAAAAATGTTCAGTGTGCTGAACTGTAGCTCAGCATTTGATGTTAGTTTGTAGGATGAAACAATCTTTATTAGTAAAAACACCAACATGTAGCATTGTTACTAAGAAAGTCTGTTTAATCCTATAGAAGGTCCCAGAATGGTGCTACTCCATGGTGACCAATTTTATGTGCCTCAGTTAGCTGGCCAGGTAGATCCACACCAGCTCTAACCCACACTGTGACCTTTGACCCTGTGGTGCCGTGTGATTGGCTGGTGCTGACGGGGGTGACCTCTGACCTCCTGGCCGCGTCGTTGGCGGTGGTTCTCGCTGGCCTCCAGCTCCTTCCTGCACTGCTGCAGCTGGGCCTGGCAGGCGGCCTGTTCCCCCTGCAGCCTGAGGGTGGCGCTGTGGAGCTCGGAGACACGCTCCTGAAGGCTGCACAACTGCTTCTCCTGCTCCCGCACCTGGGGAGACGGACAGCTGTCACTCAAACACATGGTGAAGGGGGGGCTCTCCTGTTCAACTAAGGTGGGGGGGGGGGGGGGGGGGGGGGTCTAAACTAAACGCAGAGAGATCTCCGCACGCCATGGGCGGATTAAGGCAGATGGGCAGACAGATGTGTAATGAACATTATATGCATGGCAGATATTAGGATGGGATTAAAGAGATTAATTTCACACCGTAATTGACTGGGAAACTTTTTTGATCAGATTTATTAAACTTTTCGGAGATATAAATGTGTTCGGAATTAATTTCCTCACAGCTCAGGAGCTGGAGGACTGAGGTGCCCCTGGCGGTCCTCTCTTTGGAAGGTAAATATGCTTAAATCCCCCCCCCCCCGCACAATTTGTAGAGACTTCAACTCGACACACAAACAAACATTTAACTTAGGCACTTCCTTTGGGGTTAAAAAAAATAATAATTACTTCGGAATCTGAAGCTCAAATAATTCTGACCGAAATGTAACCAAAATTCAGCGTCTGAGCAGTGCTTCCAGCAGAGGAGGATTGTGGGGCTGTGGAGGGGCCAGGCTTCAGAGAGCCGCTGATAAAGACGCCTCTCTCCTCTCGGCGGGAGACAGGGACGTCCTGCAGGGCTGCCTGTCTGCCCTCCCTCCCCAGACACTGCCCGCTGACATCTGTATCTGTGGTGTGTGGGCATTCACTGCTGCCTCTATTAATAACAGCTCGCCCAGACCTCTGACACACACATAATTGCTATTAGATGAATGCGGCAGAGGACAGCAGGGAGGAAGGATGGATGGAGATGGGCTCTCTGAGTGGGAGCTGATTCCTGTGTGTGTGTGTGTGTGTGTGTGTGTGCGCGTGTGTGTGTGTGTGTGCGCATGTGTGTGTGCGTGTGTGTGTGTGTGTGTGTGTGCGCGCATGTGTGTGTGTGTGTGCGCATGTGTGTGTGCGTGTGTGTGTGTGTGTGCGCGCGCGCATGTGTGTGTGCGTGTGTGTGTTTGTATGTTAAAGTCTGCACACCATGCATTTGTTCATGCGTGTGTGTATGTGAATGTACTCCTGTGTGCGTGCATGTGTGTTCCTCTGTGTATGTGTATGTCTATGTTCCTGTATATGCCTGACTGTCTGTGTGTACGTGTGTAAGTGTGCGTAAGTGCGTGTATATGCATGTGTAAGTGTGTATATATATCCCTGTGCGTGTGTGTGTGTGTGTGTATAAGTGTTTGTGTGTGTGTGTTATTGTAAGTGTGTGTATATGTGTGTGTTATTGTAAGTGTGTATATATGTGTGTGTTATTGTAAGTGTGTGTATGTTCCTGTATGTGTGTGTGTGTGTGTGTGTATAAGTGTTTGTGTGTGTGTGTTATTGTAAGTGAGTGTATATGTGTGTGTTATTGTAAGTGTGTATATATGTGTGTGTTATTGTAAGTGTGTGTATGTTCCTGTATGTGTGTGTGTGTGTGTGTGTGTGTGTGTATAAGTGTTTGTGTGTGTGTGTTATTGTAAGTGTGTATATATGTGTGTGTTATTGTAAGTGTGTGTATGTTCCTGTATGTGTGTGTGTGTGTGTGTATAAGTGTGTGTGTGTGTGTGTTATTGTAAGTGTGTGTATATGTGTGTGTTATTGTAAGTGTGTGTATGTTCCTGTATGTGTGCTGACCAGGTTGCTCGCTGCGGTCAGCCTGCTCCTCAGCTCCTCGCTCTCGGTCTCCAGGCTGGCCTCCCTCTCCCTGCCGCTCTGCGCCCGGCTCTGCAGCTCCTGCGCCCGGCGCTGCTCCTGTAGCACCTCCCCCCGCAGCGCCTGCCCCGCCTCCACCTGCTCCTGCAGCTGCCACAAGCACAGCGTCAGGGAACGTTACTGCAATGTTTCCATCAATCCAACGGCACACGTCCGCCGACTCCTAAAGCTATCATTACGCCAGGCATGACTCATGCTGACACTTTCCCATGAGGTTCCTCTGCAACAGCAACAAGCCAACAAAAGCCAAAAAAAAAAAAATGAGCTCACTAGACGGGAGGCCTCTGAAGAAACATTGAATGGCTTCAGTCCCGATTTTTAATTAAAATCACCGCAGAGCTGTTTGAGTTTCACAGAATGAGGGGCTGGATTGTGTGGATTCATGGTGTTAGCAGCGCTCAGACATTAGCAGTCTGTGACGCAGCTCGGACTTTCCTACCTGCTGTTGCAGAGTTTTGACCATCTGCCTGCAGCTGGCCAGCTCTTCCTGCAGCTGCAGCGCCCCCTGCTGGTGTCTGTCGCTGTCCTGCTGGGCGCTGAGCTGGGCCTTCCGGCTCTCACTGGCCTCCCCTTTCAGTCTCTCCACCAGGCCCCTGCGGAGACGGCAAAGCGCGACAGGTTCGTCACGCTCCCGGGACTCTGGGTTCCGTAACGACACCCTGGGGAATCGTGACTGAGAACCGGGTGCGTTCCACGAAAGCCGTGTGCAACAGGTGCACAGCGCCCTACGGTGTATGATACCAGTGGCATCACACCAAGGGTAAAAGAAACGGGAACCCTCTGAGCTAAAACAGGAACAAGAGGCTGTCTGTGAACAGCTGAAGAGGCTGGAGGAGAGTGAGAGAGAGAGAGTGAGAGAGAGAGAGAGAGAGAGAGAGACAGAGAGAAAGACAGAGAGAGAGAGAGAGAGGGAGAGAGACGGACAGAGAAAGACAGGGAGAGAGAGACAGAGAGAGAGAGAAAGACGGACAGAGAGAGAGAGAGAGAGACGGACAGAGAAAGACAGGGAGAGAGAGACAGAGAGAGAGAGAGAGAGAGACGGACAGAGAGAGAGAGAGAGAGATGGACAGAGAGAAAGAGCGGTGCTTTCTGAGCACCGGTGGGGGGATGGGGAAGCCCAGGGCCTTCGCAGCTTCCCTCTCCATCGACAGGCCCGCCGCGGTAACAGCTAATCGATGGCTTGCAAAATCACATCCCCTCGCACCTCCGTGCCAAACCAATCAATATCTCCGGCAATTAGAATCCCCTATCTGCCGGGCTGCCGGGACCTCTGTCCCGCTCCGCGGCCCACACACGCCCAGTTTACTCCTCAGACCGTCACTTAATTACCAAAGCGTCCCTAATGCGTATTGGCAGGTGCCGGGTGTGCGCAGGGCTCGCGGGCCGGCTCACGGAGTGAGAGAGACGTCTGGCGTGGGGCTGGATCCTTCTCCCCCCTCCTGGCCATTTAAAACGTCTCATTTTCACGAGAGGTCTCGACCCCAGAACGATCCGGCGTGCCGCGTCACGGCCTTGGCGCTCGGGAGAGAGCGACGCGCTGTGCTGGGGTCAGCGGGCTAACGCCGCTGGTGGAATGAAGAAACGCAACGCCGGTGTGCTGCAGGGACACTCTCCTGTCCTCTCCTCCTTACACCCAGACCACGGCCACATAAAGCTGAGGCCTCGCCCCACAGGACAGCTAAGCTGCCAAAAAACAGGAATGTGGTAAAAGTTTGGGCAACGTCAGGGAGAAACTTAGACCTGCACTTCAGAGAGATTCAGAACAGACGTGCCCCACTTTGCAATCTGTATGCTCTGTTGTGCGCTCACTAGGGTATGCATGCACTGCCTCACTTGTTAAAGACAGAAGTTCGTATTTGCATTCACATTCAGTCACTGAGCAAACTCTTATCCAGAGTTTTATGAGCGTGCATATAATATTATATACACATAAAGGTGCATATAATAAGGCCACATAAACACCAGCACATACAGAATACATCAGACCAAATTATTATCCAGTGTTGGCTGGAATGCCATTCAATTAAATGCAGTTTATATAAATGTATTTCACTGTATTTTGCCCTGCATGTGCCAACTAAAATAAGTACCCCTGCTACCATTTATATATTATTTATAAACATTTATTCATAAAAAAAGTACCACGACAGCCATTTTGTTTTTACTGCTACAAATAAGATGACATAAAAACAGCACCCACAGCATCTCTTGGGTCTGTCACACTAACGAGGATATTTGCTGGAAAACTGCACCCACACTGACCGGTCCCAGTTCTCTGCTGCGCTCACACACTGTACCTGTAGCCCTGGATCTCGTGCTCCGCGCTGTCCAGCTGCTCCTTCAGTCTGCGCAGCTCCGCCTGCAGCTTCCTCTGGGCCTTCTCCGCCCGCACCACCTCCGCCACCCTCTCCCCCAGCTGCTCCTGCGCCCGCAGCTGCCCCCCCTCCACCAGCACCACCTTCTCCTCCTGCCGAGCCAGCTCCTGAGCTGGGGGGGGAGAGACACACACGCACACACACACGGCCAATGACATCATTCCACCGCTGACAATGCCAATGGAGCGAGTCCTTGACTTCAATAATCAAGCACAGAGTTGAGCAACAAGACTAGGACCAGGTTTTAACAGATGACAACAGGCTAACAAACAGTCTAACAAAAAAAGAAGGCTTAGGGGATTTGACTGAAGTTATTAAAACCTTAAGAGGGTTGAGAAAGGGAAACATCACCCAAAAGCGATTGTTGCGATGACTTAAATAATTAAAAATTGATCACCAAATGAAAAGACTGAAAAGGAATTAACGAGGTGGATGGCAGAAGTTTTCTCAGGCTAAGTTCTGTCAACAAAACGAGTGGACACAGGTAGAAACTGGTACACTTTACATTCACAGTAGAGTATTTATTCACACAGAGTTAATAATTCATGGAAAACCTTCCCTGGAATCCTTTGAGAGAAAGCTTGACGGAGTGATGCTCACTATAAATGGGAAATGCTGCGCTAAGGTGAACTCAAAGCCTTGCTCCTGTCTTACATCCTTAAGTGAAGCTTGCAACCAGCAGACCACCAGTGTGGGGAGGTAAGTGTGCAGTGTGGCTTCTGCCAGAGCTCCGAGCTGTCTCAAAGCAGATCCCAGTGTACCTCAGACACAGTGTGCTTTAGACTTTAGCTTAGACTGCCCTGACTATAACAGTGCTATACAGACACCGTGCACACAGCCCAGATTAGATTAGTCACCAGTAATAGCTGAATGGAGCAGCCTGGAGACCATCCCTGGCTATGAGTACAGCACAGCACTCACACAGACGCGCGCACACACACACACACACACACACACACACACACACACACACACACACACACACACACACACGGAAGTGAAGCAACCGTGTATTCCAAGGATGAGCCGGTATGCCTCTGCTACTGTGCTGGTCCGTGGTGTGTACGCATACAGATTAGTATCGATTGAGTCTGTGGTATGTCGGTTCATCTGGCCTGTCCTTGGCTGATCTGTGGGTGTGAGTGAGTGAGTGAGTGTGTGCAGGTGTGCTGATTTGGCCTGTCCTTGGCTGATCCTTATTTGAATGAGTGAGTGAGCATATATGTGCGTGTGTGTGTGTGTGTGTGTGTGTGTGTGTGTGTGTATGCATGCGAATGTGCGTGTGTGTTTGTGTGTGTATGCGAATGTGTGTGTGTGTTTGTGTGTGTATGTGTGCGCGTATGCATATGCACGTGTGTGTGTGTGTGTGCGTGAGAGAGTGTATGCATACGCACATGTGTGTACGTTTGCGTGTCTGTGGGTGTGTGTGAGTGTGTGTGCATGTGTGTGTGTATATGTATATGTGTATGCGTGTGTGTAGGTGCGTGTGTGTGTATATGTGTGCGTGTGTGTGTGTGTATGTATATGTGTATGTGTGTGTGTAGGTGCGTGTGTGTGTGTATATGTGTATGCGTAGGTGCGTATGTGCGTGTTTGCATTTGTGTATGCGTGTGTGTAGGTGTGAATGTGTGTATGTATACGTGTATGTGTGTGTAGGTGCGTATGTGCGTATGTATATGTATGCGTGTGTGTAGATGTGTATGTGTGTGTGTATGTGTGAATGTATATGTGTATGCGTGTGTGTAGGTGTGTATGTGTGTGTGTATATGTGTGCGTGTGTGTGTGTGCATGCATATGTGTATGCGTGTGTGTAGGTGCGTGTGTGTATGCATATGTGTATGCGTGTGCGTAGGTGCGTATGTATACGCATGCGTGTGTGTGTGTACGTGAGTGTTGTCCTCGTCTGATCCTCGCGCCCGTGCTGAAAGCGTGTTGCAGGCCCCTGCCTCTCCTCTCCTCGGCGTGACAGGGCCCTGGGGCGCTGAATTGATGAGCCTTTTCACGGCAGACGCCTCGCTGGAGCTGCACGTGGACAGGTGACCAGCTCACAAAGCTTATTAAAGCCAGCCCTCAGGCAGCCCGGCTAAACAGCCCCTCTGCCATCACCGCTGCGCAGCCTCTCCTCCCTGCTGCTCTCCCCCTTTTAATTGCCTTCCCTCTTCCTCATCTCCGAACAGACAATGGCACATGACACAACCAACTCCCCGGGACAGCGCTGGAGCGTAGAGCAACCCGACTCCCCCTCTTCCACAATCTGCACGCAGTCATCACTGACCCTCGTCGGCTTTATGTTATGCTGTTTGCGCATCGGATGCCCTTATCCAGCGATTATATTTCATAAAACTGTATGTGCTACACATTCTTTATCAAATTACAGGTGTATTGTGTCGCAAAACAGGGCGTTACATACAGGCACAGTCGCCATTTCCCATGAAACGTCATGTCCTTTGAATCTTTGAATGAGTGTTTAACCAGGGGTCTAAACTAAGTCTACGGAAGATTTTACTGAGTCTCTGTACTGCCTGTATTCTTGTCTCATGTGTGTAATCTACTCCCCTCTCAGGTGTGTAAGTGGTCTCACTGTGCTCCTGTCTCAGGTGTGCATGCTGACATTGTACAGCGGTCTCACTGTGCTCCTGCCTCAGGTGTGTAAGCTGACGCTGTACCACAGTCTCACTGTGCTCCTGTCTCAGGTGTGCATGCTGACATTGTACAGCGGTCTCACTGTGCTCCTGCCTCAGGTGTGCATGCTGACATTGTACAGCGGTCTCACTGTGCTCCTGTCTCAGGTGTGCATGCTGACATTGTACAGCGGTCTCACTGTGCTCCTGCCTCAGGTGTGCATGCTGACATTGTACAGCGGTCTCACTGTGCTCCTGTCTCAGGTGTGTATGCTGACATTGTACAGCGGTCTCACTGTGCTCCTGTCTCAGGTGTGTAAGCTGATGTCTCACAGCGTTTCTCACCTGTGCTCCTGCCTCAGGTGTGCATGCTGACATTGTACAGCGGTCTCACTGTGCTCCTGCCTCAGGTGTGTAAGCTGACGTTGTACCACAGTCTCACCTGTGCTCCTGTCTCAGGTGTGCATGCTGACATTGTACAACGGTCTCACTGTGCTCCTGTCTCAGGTGTGTAAGCTGATGTCTCACACCGTTTCCCACCTGTGTCCCTGCAGCGAGTGTGCGCCTCCTTCAGCTCCTCCCTCAGCTGCAGAAGCTCCGCCCTGTGGGCGGTGCAATCCTTCTCCCTCTGTCGGCTCTCTCTCTTCAGCCTCTGCACGTCGGCCTCCAGCCCCCGGGTCAGCGTGGCCTGCCTCTCTGCCTCTGCCGCCTTGCCTCGGATCGCCTCGCGGGCCTCCGTCAGGTCGGCCTCTGACCTCCGCAGCAGGGAGTCCCTCTTCTGCACAGCCTGTGACACACAAACAGTCACGACCACATTCCGTTCCCCTGACGACACCAGCAGAGTCATCGGCAGTCAGCACTCTGAGGCACTCTACTGACAACTTCAGCCAGCCAATCAGAGCTGCCTTCAAAAGCGTCCACATCAGTCAACACTTTCACATTCAAACCCAATTACAGGACTGAGCCAATTTAAAATCGGTTGTTTATCAGGATGTTTTATCAGTCCATATGACTCAGCAATGAGTCAGCATTAGGTCAGTGTAAGGCTTTCTGAAGCACTGAGTGCAGGTATGAGTGTAAGGTTATAATAACACTGTGTGGAGGTGTGTATGTGTGGAGGTGTGTAAGGTTATAATAACACTGTGTGGAGGTGTGTATGTGTGGAGGTGTGTAAGGTTATAATAACACTGTGGGGAGGTGTGTAAGGTTATAATAACACTGTGTGGAGGTGTGTAAGGTTATAATAACACTGTGTGGAGGTGTGTAAGGTTATACTAACACTGTGTGGAGGTGTGTAAGGTTATAATAACACGCTGTGTGGAGGTGTGTATGTGTGGAGGTGTGTAAGGTTATAATAACACTGTGTGGAGGTGTGTCAGTACCTGCTCTTTCTGGGCACACTGCCTCAGTGCAGACTGCAGGTCCTCCTCCAGCCGAGCTGCTCGCTGCTCCAGCATGCTCACCTCCGCCTGACCGCGCTGCACCTCCGCCACCACCTCCCCCTGCAGCTGCCGCACCTCCTCCTGCAGCCGCAACACCTCTGCACACGCACGCACACGCGCACGCGCACGCACACGCACACGCACACACACACACACACACGCACACACACACACACGCACACGCACACACACGCACACACACACAGACACGTACACACATCACATCAGCCATGTCAGAAGAAACACAGTCAGAGATGAGCATGGTGAAAGGGTACCGCTCTGGGGAGTCACTGCACACGGGTACACTGTACAGGTGCACCGCCGAGTGCCCTCTGTAGTGACTATACACCATATAATACCAGGTGCTTTCTGCAATGATGGAGCACAGGTACACTGCACAGGTATACCCCAGGTGCTCTATGGAGAGACAGGTATACCCCAGGTGCTCTATGGAGAGACAGGTATACCCCAGGTGCTCTATGGAGAGACAGGTATACCCCAGGTGCTCTCTATAATGACTATGTGTAGGTACACTGCACAGGTATACCCCTGGTGCTCTATGTAGTGACGGGTATACCCCTGGTGCTCTATGTAGTGACGGGTATACCCCTGGTGCTCTATGTAGTGACGGGTATACCCCTGGTGATCTATGTAGTGACAGGTATACCCCAGGTGCTCTCCCTCACCTGTCTGGCTGCAGTTTCTCTGCTCTGAGAGCCGGCACATCTCCTCCCTGAGCTGCCTATGTTCCCTCTGACAGTCGCTCAGCTCCTGGCTGCTCTGAGCGCACTGCTCCACAGCACGGGCCAGCCCCTGGGGACACACAACCATCACAGCCTGTCACAGCGCCCCCTGCTGGGAGGAGGCCAGCATCACAGATTTTTACATGGACTGACAGCCTGGTTTGCTGTTTTTGTCCGTTACCCCATCACTAACAGCATTTCCAAAACAGCACGCATTGGCTTAATAAGGAGCACACCTAGAGAACAGTGCTTTACTGTGACAAGTCACACTCTGCCTACTACCTAACCATTCAGCTGCCACTCTACTCCATTTTTTCATTTCTTGCAAAGACTAAATCCACAAAATGGTTAAAAACTGTACACAGTGGGTGAGGTTTTGTGCATGTGTGCATGTCTGTGTGTGTCTGTGATGTGAGAGTGTGTGTGTGTGTCTGTGTGTGTGCGTGCGTGAGCGGGTGCATGCGGTTGTGTGAGTGACACTCCAGGTAGCGTGTCACCGCGGCGTCTTTCCTTCAGACAGAAATACGACGCTGAGGGGAAAGTCAGGCGGGCTGCTGTCACCCTCCATCAATGGCAGGCATGCTGCTTTCAGAGGATATAATGCACCCAGAGCAGCGCACAGCTTTGAGCGAAATATATGTGTATATATTTAACACCAATAATAGAAAAATAATTCACAGTGAGTACGGGAGAGCCCCCCTCACGCCACGCTCATTTCAGACCATTAAAATAACGAGGTGTCAAGGCAGCTGGTTCGCGCTCTGACGCCTGACACACGTCAAGAAAAATCTATATTTCATGGCCACTTACAGTTGTATAAATAGCCAAACGAGGTACTCTAACCATCTATAAAACGGCGCTAAAAGGTTGTGGGAAGATGGCGGGTGTCGTCGGCGAGCGTGGCGGGCAATCAATCTGAGCCGCTCTGAGCGGGCCGACCGTGCCGACCGCCGCCGCTAAATCACGGCCCCGCGTCCACGCTGCCACGGCAACGCTCCAGCTGACACTCGTCCTTGGCTGACGCGGCTGACAGATCGCCCCGCTGCACTCCATTAAAGGCGAAACGGGCGCACACATTCAGCGATACGGCAAACAGGCAGAGAGGCTAAAGACCCCCAGCCACACACACACACACACACCATTCTTACATATGTGCTTGGCAGATGCCCTTATACAGACACACATCACTCTTTTTAATCAGGTTAGGTGCCTTGCTCAAAGGTTCAACAGTAATGCATCATGTGGGATTTTAACCTGCAACCTTGTAGGTTCTGTTCCCAAACCACCGCTGCAACATCTTCTGCCACTGCTCACCCTGAACACTGCATGTGTGTCAAAGACAGCTGAAAGCAGAACATTCCCTGCCAGGACCGGGTGAATCCCCTCACCCAGCGCTCAGGTGACTCGGCCCTATGGGGGAAGGGGCCTACCTGCTGGAGCTCCTGTATGTGGGAGAGCTGTGAGTCGTAGTCCGAGTCTGGGTGGATGTGGGTCGCTCTGTAGGCTGAGAAATCTGCCTGGATCTTCACTACTGTCTCCTCCCGCTCCTCCAGCTGGAAACACACACACACACACACACACGCACGCACACACACACACGCACGCACGCACATACACACACAGACACGCGCGCACACACGCACGCGCACACACACACACACGCACGCACACACACACGCACGCACATACACACACACGCACGCACATACACACGCACACACACACGCACACGCACATACACACGCACGCACACACGCACGCACGCAAATACACGCACGCACGCACACACACACGCACGCACATACACGCACGCACATACACGCACGCACGCACACGCACGCACATACACGCACGCACATACACACGCACACACACGCACACGCACGCACGCACATACACACGCACGCACGCACGCACGCACACACATACACACACACACACGCACATACACATGCAAACACACACACACACACGCGCACACACACACACATACACATGCACACACACACACACACACACACACACGCACATACACATGCACACACACACACACACACACACACACACACACACACACACACACACACACACACAGACACACACACAGTCACATTAGCCAAGGGTACCCAAGGCCATCTGATCTGAAAAGGTGCTGCACCGTTTTGTTTCTTGAATCTGAAATGTGAATATTAAAACATTTTCATTTGTTTTACATATTGAATTCCATTCCGTATGAAGGCACCCTAAATCATGAATGCACTTATTTATTTTGCGTTGCTTTCAGTATCAGAATTCTTTTTAATAATTTCCTGTTTCATTCATTTATGTTACGCCTGTCTGCCTTGCACTAAGAGGCACTTTACACTTTCATTTCACTGTGAGATTGCTGTTATTTCTGATGAAGGTGATCACTAGCACTAGCAGTATTCCTTCAGGGGGGTCATCCCCGTGCCTGTTCTGGGGGATGGATCGGGTCAGCCCGACCGGGGCGGTTCTGGGCTCTGCTGTGGTGATTGCCGTGGTGATGGGCTCAGGCGTTGGGCTACCCCGCTCCACTGGAGCAGGGCCACACAAACAGAAGGCTGCCATGCCTCTACGCCACCGCCAGCCTTACGGCTTCCATCTCTCTGCAAAACATCCCCCAAGGTGCTCCGGGTTCCTCCCGACTCGCTGAAACGTTTCTCCTGCCGGCCCCCGGCGAGCGCGCTGTGGGGAGGACGTGTGCGGACGCGCCTTGCTCTCCCGCTCTCGAGGGGGGGGCTTTGCTATCCTGTGTGCGTATGCGCTTCGTGTTGGGGGAGCAGATGAAGGCTGGGAGAGTGTGTAGAGAGAGGCTGAGATGATGTTTCACACCGAGAGATGAGTCTCTGAGAGATTCTGCCGAACAAACTGATCAATCAGTCCCTCCTTTACCTCTTAAAACACATCAGAGCGCTCTGATGAGACCTTGGTGGTGATAAATACTGAAACTCCGGCCCAGCGGCACAGTCGGCCCTGACGGGGCCTGACCATTAAGATGGCACACAGAGAAGGACTGTGGGGAGGGAGAGTGCAGGCTGTTTGTGTATGCACTGCTGGACTGGCCAAGCTGCGCAGCTTAACTAACCTGTCTGTGCAGTGGGACTGACCTGCCTGCTCAATGAGGCCGACCTGTCTTCACAGTGAGACAGACCTCTCTGTGTATTGGGAATGACCTGTCTGCGCAGACAGACCTGGCTGCATATTGAGAATAACTTGTCTGCACAGATAGACCTGTCTGCGTATTGAGAATAACTTGTCTGCGCAGATAGACTTGTCTGTGTATTGAGAATGACTTGTCTGCGCAGACAGAGTGACCTCTCGGCACGGTGAGACAGACCTGTCTGAGTATTGGGAAAAACCTCTCCGTGCAGCTGTACTGACCTCTCCGCGCAGCTGTACTGACCTCTCTGCGCAGCTGTACTGACCTGTCTGCACAGCTGTACTGACCTGTCTGCGCAGCTGTACTGACCTCTCTGCGCAGCTTTACTGACCTCTCTGCGCAGCTGTACTGACCTCTCTGCGCAGCTGTACTGACCTCTCTGGGCAGCTGTACTGACCTCTCTGGGCAGCTGTACTGACCTCTCTGGGCAGCTGTACTGACCTGTCTGCGCAGCTGTACTGACCTCTCCGCGCAGTTGGACAGACCTCTCTGCGCAGTTGGACAGACCTCTCTGCGCAGTTGGACAGACCTCTCTGCGCAGTTGGACAGACCTCTCCGCGGAGTTGGACAGACCTGCCTGCGCAGCTGTACTGACCTGTCCGCGCAGCTCTGCGCAGCTCTCCCTCAGGGTGCCGATGACCTGCTCGCACTCCTGCGCGTGTCTGCGGCTGTCCTGCAGCTCCTTCTGCAGCTCCTGCAGCTGCAGGCTCAGAGCGCTCAGCGCGTCGTCGCCGCTCTCCAGCTGGGCGCGGTGCGTCTGCAGGTCGCTGTGCAACACCGCCACCTCCGCGCGCAGCCGCAGAGCCTGGTCCTCACCCTCCGACACCTGCGGGGAACACACACCTGTGAGAGCTCACCTGGGAGTCAGGCCCGGCGAAGCACACGCTCACTGCTGCTCACAGCCACAAACGGATCACACATACAGGTACTGTGCAAACAGGTAAAGGCATCAGCTGTTTAAGCAGCCCTGGATGAGTCCCTATGTAAGCTCATATGTGTGTTCTGTCATCATGTCACCAGAGCATTAAAACTGACCAGTATTCAGGTCAACAGACATTTTCCTTCCCCAAACCTGACGGGATCTGAGCTCGACCCCTTCCTTCCTGTGGTTGGTGGCCCACGCGAGACCCCAGAGGCCCTGACACAGGAGACAGAGGCGAGCCGGCACAGCGGTTTGGCTGACCTGTGCCCGCGCCTCCTCCAGCTCCTGCTCCTTGGCCTGCATGGTCCTCTCCAGCTCGGTCACCTTGCCCAGGCAGGTCTGGTACTTCTGCCTGCAGACGTCCAGGGATCCGGACAGGGCCTGGAGGCGGGCCTCTGCGTCCGCAGCCTCTGACTCCGCCCCCCGGAGGGCGGTCCTGAGTCTGCTCAGCTCCACCTCCTGAGACAGCAGCTTGGTCTGTCTCTGAGAAGACTGCAGAGACAGTGAGAGGCTAGTACTAACCACACACATACTGTATACTCACACAGTTACAAATACACGCACTTACATCCACACACACATGCTCACGCATATCCATGCACACACTCTCATACAGGAGAGAGGCTGGTACCAACACATCCACTCATAAAAACACGCCGCCCCATGCACTGAGACACTTGGACTGACACACAGAGTCATATAAACGGATACTCAGAGGTAATACACAAGCACACGCAAAACCACACAGTCTAGCCTGAATGAACACACACACATACACACAAATACACAGTCTCTCATGTAGTACACAGAA